>NW_016690403.1:0-25899 GCF_001604755.1 Lepidothrix coronata
CCATCCAACCTGGCCTTGGACACTTGCAGGGATGGGGCAGCCACAGCTTCTCTGGGCAACCTGTGCCAGGGCCTCCCCACCCTCACAGGGAAGGATTTCATCCTAATATTCAGTCTAGTTCTGCCCTCCTTCAGTTTGAAGCCTGAGGGACACCACTCAGCACTGACATC
The DNA here is from genome assembly GCF_001604755.1 of Lepidothrix coronata. Lineage (NCBI taxonomy): Eukaryota > Metazoa > Chordata > Aves > Passeriformes > Pipridae > Lepidothrix > Lepidothrix coronata. Next base: position 171 of record NW_016690403.1, read on the forward strand.
AAGCTGTTGACCACAACTCTTCGAGTGTGACCATCCAGCCAGTTCCTTGTACACTGCAGTCATCCAGTTTGTCGAGTATAAGAGCATAAAAAGGTTTTGGCAAGTTATCAGCTTAGAAATAATTCTTTCTGACAAGAGTGGAACCTTCAAAGCCTGTGGTTTCCCATCTCATGCTTGGATTTCCCCAGAGCTAGAAGGGTGTGAACTCTCTCATCATGGCTTTTCCTGCAGTTGAGGTAATTGTTTAATGTGTATTGTGACATTCTGGAAGAAAGTGAGTCTAAATTGGCTGGCTGGGGATCTCAGCTGAGCTAATTTCTTAACTTTAACTTTCTAAAATTTTAGCTGACAGATTTACAATGAACAATTTATAGCAAGTATCTGTGGAAGGATCAAGGTACTTTTCCAGTGCACTTCATGAACATTAAGATAGTTTTTTTTTTATACCCAGAATGCAAAAACACACCTGAGGAAGAATATTTTTCTGCCGAGCTCCCCAGGTTTCTTTCACTTTTCTTTCAGCTATTCCGAGCCCTCCCAATCCTGACATCCCACGGGAAGCTCGAGGCCCTTCCCCCGGGTGAGGACCCGCTCGGGTGCTTCCAGAGGGCAGGTGAGGAGATCGCGGCCGGTCCCCGCGGGGCAGGGACGCCTCCAGCACCACGGACAGCGGCACCACGGTAATTACCGCCGTTAATTAACGAACCCCTTCTGTGGCCCATTAAATCACTGCCGGCTGTGATGGGCTCCCTGCTGTGTTCTGTATTAGCACCAATATCAGAGATAGCAACATGATTAATGTGTTACCCCAGAAGTTGCAGTTGTTCCTTCCCTGCCTTCTGCTTCAGCACCGACCTCTTCTTCGGCCATTTTATTTTTTTCTGCCTGTGGAAGAGAAGATAATTAAATCCATCTTGCACTTGGAACCACAGAATCCTTTAAGTTGGTAAACGCCTCTAAGATCATCAAGCCCACCACTAAACCATGTCCCCAAGTGCCACACCAACACATCTTTTAAATCCCTGCAGGGATGGTGACTCCACCACTGCCCTGGGCAGCCTGTGTCAGTGCCTGACCACATTTCAGTGAGGAAATTTTCCCTAATATCCAGTCTAAGCCTCCCGTGGTGCAACTTGAGGACATTTCCTCTTGTCCTGCTGCTCATTCTGTGGGAGAAGAGACCAACTCCTCCTGGCTCTAATCTCTTCAGGGAGTTGTAGAGTGAGAAGGTCCCCTCTGAACCACCTTTTGTCCAGGCTGAGCCGCAGCAGCTGCTCCTCAGACATTCCAGTGGTCATCTCAGAGATGAGATGAGGCCTGGAGGCAGTGTGCATGTTCAGGATGAGCAGAGGATTTACTTACCAGGGGACAGCACACAGGTCAGTGCTCCCTGGCAGCCCAAACCAGGATGAAGAGGTAGAACTGCCATTACAATAAATCTATTTTGCATCTCATAGCCAAGGGAATAGTTCAAATTGCTGCTGAAAGCTACACAAACACGCTGCATGATGCCAACTCTTCATACCTGCCTGACTTTGAAGATTTAGAGAAACATATTTTGGCTAAATGAAGAGGCAAAATCAACCCTTTGAGGTTCAAGAAAAACATTCCCTCAAGCCAATAGAAACAACTACTTCTGACCACTACAAAGTTGCCTAAAACAACTTCCCAGCTCTTGTAGTATTCACATCAGCTGGCAGAGCCCTTTGATTTGCCAGCAGCTCTCATTTCAACTGTGTTTCCATCTGTCTGATCTTACCTTACAAGTGCACAGCTACAGTCAGGGTGCAGGGAGGGCTGACAGCTCCCTAAGGCAGGGGAGCCAGGAGGGAAGCACAGTAACACCTCCCAGCCAGGGCACAGACCTGTGGGATCCAAGCACAGCCAAGCAGGACATGCCTCAGGGTGGACAGTGGGGTCAGGCAGGACCCCAGAGCAGTGGTTACCTGTGGGGGTGAGGCTGCTCCAAGGTCAGGAAGTCAATCCACAGGTCAGGGCCCTAGTCACAGAACCACAGAACCTGCTGAGCTGGAAGGGACCCACAAGGATCACAGAGTCCAACCCTCAGCACTGCACAGGACCATCCCAAGAGTCACAGCCTGTGTCCTAGAGGATCATCCCAATGTTCCCTGAGCTCAGGCAGCCTTGGGGCTGTGCCCAGTCAATGAGCCCCACGGCCAAGCCCAGGCATGGCTGTGACTGAGCTGGAGATCAGCATTTCTGCATTATAGGGCAGGAGGAAAGGCTTCTGGGTCTGGGCTTAAATGGTCTCCTATGCCCATGGGAAGGGTGTGGCAGGAGCCCAGGTGAGGCTGGTCAGGACCATCAAAGCCTGTTAGAGCCCTCAGGACTGACAGCTAAAACCTTCCTGCTGCAGGGGCTGTCTCAATGTTTATCTCCCACATGATTGTGTAATAGCACCAATGAACTGTCTTTTATCTGTGAAACTTTCACAGTAAATACATTTCATTTGGTAAATGCATATACACACACACACAGAAGTTACACTGAAATTATAACTTTTTGACTCTGAAGCAATTTACCAAGTGCAAAGTTTAATATGTCCCATTAATTTAATGACATTTAACCTAAGCATGACTGTCAGTTGAGATCAATGGCTTTTGTGCCAAAACTCTTCCTGTCTATAAGGAAAAGGCTAGAGACAAAACCTCCACTTAACTGTTCACAGGAAAAATCATTTGACTGACTCCGAAAAAACTAGGAAAACCAGAATATTTCATTTTGGGGACACAAAAATACCAACAGGTGTTAAAGTAGAAATGGTATAATGACCTAGTTTGTTCTTTTGGTTTCTGTTTACAGCCATTCATCACCATGAACTCTCTGAACTGCTTCTGGATGGGTTAAGCCAGGAGGGCGCTGGTGCCAGTGCTGCTCTGATGCTGCCCCAGTGAGTTTCCAGCTGCAAAAACAAAGAAAGAGAGATTTTTTGAGAAAAAAACAAATCCCAGACCCACTCTTCCTTTGTTACAACAAGAAAGGAGAAAACAAGTAGTTCTATTATAGTTGTTATGGAACAAATTAAGATATCAGAGTTGGCCAGAAGCTGTTTAATCCCATAACCCCTCATGCCAGCTATGCTGACATCACATAAAGCAAATAAGTGATATTCAGCTCAACCTCTCCTGGCTTAGAGAACACACTCACAGCTCAATTCCAAAAGGATCCTGTCAACAAAGAGCACTTCTGCTGTGGTCAGAAGAGCTTAATGCTATTGAAGGAAATTATGTTAGACCTCCATCAGACTGAAAGTAAAGCTTAAACCCCTTTATATAAAAATAAACATAAACATAAACATAAATGTATACTGTAATGACCTTTGAGCTTTCCTCAGACGGAAGCTCTTCTCTTTGGGTTTGGATAATGGGCAAATACAGGCTGAGACTCAGCTTGGGGCTCATGAGCCACACCTCTAAGGTAAGTAAAGGACAAAGCCAATACCTGAATACACATGAAAGCTCAGAGTTCCTCAGCTTTAAGCAGAGATTTAAATGATAGCTTATGTATATTAAGTAATTTTGACACAGATTTTGGCTGGAGGATTCACCAGAGTATAATGGGTTTATACCAGCTGTTAAACTGCCTGTGCTTCCCTTTCCCTTCGTCCCCAGCCTGTGGATGGATGCCAGGAGCAGTGGAATGGGGAGCTGCTGCTGACCTGTTCACACTAGTGTTGTGTGGGCAGTGAGGTTGTGCAGGGGCTGTGAAGCTGCAGACTCTTCACTGAGCCAGTGAAGTGTCAATCCTATTATTTAAAATGCATTCAGGCTCTTCTGAGCTGTGAAAGCTCCAATAAAACACTCTGCTTCCCCAGCCTGTGTGAGGAGACACGTCCTCACGGGCAAATCCTGCCACTGATCCACGATGTGACCTTGTCCATGGCAGCAGGCTGGCAGAGCAGGGCAGAGCTTTCTGCCTTGCTCTCCCCTGCAGCAGTCCCTTTTGGACCTCTGGTTTTGAGGAAGATGCCATCTGCTGTCAGAAGCTCATTCAGACAACTGGGACAGAGTCAACTCCATGAAAAGCACCAGAAATCAAAGATCTGCAGAAATTGCCTCATTGAGAGTGCAGGCTGAAATGCTTTTTATATGACTTCTTACTTGACTACTATCTCTCATCTCACACATTTATTCATGATTTTCTATGCTTAGTTTGTACTCAAAGGGAGCATCTTTTAAACAAGCAATTGCATTGCAGACAAGAAGCTCTTTAAACTGGTCTATCAGGGCTTTTGGTGACATTTGCCTTCTTGCCACAACCAGCTGCCAGCTGCCTATTGGTTTAATTAAAAGGTAGAATTGATAAGTCATGGCATTTTTATAATACCAGAGTTAAGAATACAGAAAACTGTTCAAAAAAAGGTAAAAGAGGTATGAATACCAGAGCTGAACCTAATGTGGCAGGTACCATAGAAGTACTGTAGAAGCATCAGCACCATATTTATTCCACATGGAAAACTCACTGTTTACCAAGGTCACAGCAAAAGTTGTTGGGAAAGAGTAAATATTTCATTAATATTTTGAATCAAAGAATATTTCTCTCCAAGGAGTGAAATAAACTGTATGGTCTAATAAAAATAATGTGATGGAAAGAAATCGTAGCTGGAATGAATGTGGAAAAAAAGGCCATAAATAAGATAAAGTGATAAGAGGTTTGGATTGTTTCTGTCAAAGGGAAAAGCCCTTGCATGAAACAATTATTACTCATAAGAGCGTGTTTCAGCATTTAAAGCCAGAATTAACAGTAGCAGAAACCTGCATTGCTTAATATCCTCTGGAAAAGGAGGTGGGTGTAATGTAGGAAAGCGTGGAGTGAAGCCAAGCGCTCTCTGAGGCTGAGCACGAGGTGTTGTAGCGGGATCTCACAAACATGAGTGACTGGGCGAGAAGATGGCACAGAAACCTCAGTGTTGGTAAGCACAGACATGCACCCAGGAAACATCCCATCCCTAGGTACAACAGAGACTGAATTAACTCCATTAATGACACAAGGAGTGTTTCTGTTGAGCTGAACTCTCGTACCCAAGAGGAGAGATGGTAACTGAGCTCAGGTCACTGCCGAGTGCAAGCGTGGGTTGCTTTCCATGGCGAGGTGCTCTGCTTTCCAGAGGGCTTTTGTTTTCCATTTATGGCAGTATTTTAAAAGCACCTCTTGAATGTTAAAGCAGCTGGCCTTTAAGCACACAAGAGGCCTCAAGATCTTCTCCTAAGCCACGTCAGGCCGTTCCCTGGAGAGCAACGTTTCCTTCTGCCTTGCAGAGGAGGAGAGCGGCAGCAGCTGGAGCTGCCAGCCAGCAGCACTGAAGCAAAAAGCATCTTGTGCTGCCTGTGACACTTCTGGCTAACGATGGTGCAGGCACTGCCTGCTGGGTGCTCTAAAATAACGCCCTGACTCCCACAGCCTACTTCTCTTTTCCGAAGGGTGAGAGGTGTTGAAAGGTAGGAGTTTATCAGGCAATCAAAAGAGATCTAGAAAGGTATTTCTCAGTTCTCAGGTGTGGAAAACCAGACTGAAATCCTCACAGCAACCTGAAATCTCCCCCTTTTTTTCTCTGCTGAATAACCTGACTCTGAGACATGTTTGATTCCCCAGCTCTGTGTTGTCTCCTCCGTTTTCCTGCAGCCACGGGGATGCTGCCGTGCCCCCCAGCCCGTTCAGTGCTCACCATGGCACGGGCTGTGTGCTGCCATCCCCGTGGCTCTGTGGGGAAAGCAGCCTGGGAGACAGAGAGGAAAAAAATATTTTGCTTGTTTGAAATGGCTTGGAAATAAATGGCCTCTCTTTTTGTTTGTTTAAAAATAGCACAGCAATTCTAAACATTGATCTTCCTCTCAGCTGACTTGGAGACGTCAGAAACTTCCAAAGGATGTGATTAATCTTCCAAGCAGGGTCTCCTGCAGCTGCTGCCTCTTGCAGACACTTCACAAACTCCATGTGGGGTTCTTTAACCTCTGACATTTTTGTTGTTAAGGGGGTGCATCACCAGCTCCCACACAGCCACAGGTATTTTTTCCATCATGCTGAATCCCACTGGTTTTACCAAGTTGAAGGTGATGCTCTCTCCTAATGCACTTCCAAAAGAGGCATCTTTTCCTTTTTCCTTGGAAACCTCATGTATTGCCTGTTGTTTCCTTTTCCCAACAGACTTATCAATGTTTAATCACCAGGGCAAAATTTTCAATGCTGGTTGGGAGTTCATCTTGAAGTTGTCAGTTCAGTAGGTTCTAAAAATAGGACCAAGTTCAAAAAGTTGCTTAATAAGACTGAAAACATGAAATGACTTTTTATTTGAAATCTCTACAGCCTTATATAGTGCATTTCACTGAGTTCCTAACCATGGTGGTGTCACTGTGACTCCACAAGGTACTTTGCCTGGGGTTTTGGTTTACTTGATTAAAACAAACAAACAAACAAAATTACATAGGAAAGAATTACCTGAAAGGATTATTAAGGTGGCGAAGCAACCACTTAAGTGTTAGAAAATGCTACAACAAGACAACTACCACCCAAGAAAGGTCCACCCTGAGCAAAGTAGGGGCTGAACAAACTTTTAATGGGAAAAAATGTACAAAATATAAATAAGAATTTTGAAAGCACAATGTAAGGAGACTAATATATGGTGACATGAACAAACATAATTTTAGGATTTTCTTGCTCAGGAATTATAGAATCATTTAGTTTGGAAAAGACCCTTAAGATAAGCTCCTGAGTGTTCAACTTCAGTGTTATTAGAGATAAGGTATAAAAAGTGGTAAAAGGATTCATTACACAGACAAGAAGACAAAGATGAATTTTTGAAATCTGTTATCAGGTTACTTGTATCCCAGACAAACCTGTAAAAAATGCCCAGGTAAAACCCTTGGCTACAAGGACCCTGTCAGCAGCTGTGGCTTTGTGCTGATAACTCTTCTCTTGGGGTTTGAAGGTTCATTTAATTGAAGATATTCATGTATAAATCCACAAGTGCTTGTAAAAATGACCTTTCCATTCTCTCTTCAGTCACTGTGCATGGGTGGCATTTCTCCTCTGAAATGGAAACCAGCACATGTTTTCTGAGCATCATCAGCTCCCACCACTGGGAACGAGGAGTTTCCAGTCCCTTCCCTCCACCACCTGTGTCCCAGTGTGCCCAAGGCTGCCTGCCACACACAAGGGCTTTGGGGGAAAATGGACTGATTTTCACACTCATTGTTGACAGGGGCCTGGTGATCATCAGGTTGTCACCAACAATTTCAATTCTATTTTGCATTTATTACATTAAATATCCCAAACTGCTTGCTGTACTTAAATCATCCTTGTCTGCCGGGTCGACTTGATGGACCTTCCCTGATTTGTGTTTCTGGACATGATTATGGGCTCATTTTCCTGCCCTGGTGCTATTGGTGTCTCTGACTCACACAGTGCCAATGCAGCCATCTCGAGCTGATGCCATGGAAGTGTTTGTACAGCCCCCACTGTATTTCCCACTCAGCCCCTGCCCAATGCACCAAAGCCATTGTCAGCTGGAACATTTTCACATCAGGCTGAGAAGCCCCAGGACATCCCCTCCTAAAGTCTGGAAACCTTCATGTGACTCAGAGCAACTTTTTCAGAGGTCCATTCCACAGCACCAAGAATTTGCTTGCACATCAGGGTTGGCAGTTAAAGCTGCCATCACACCACTGCACCTTTGGTGTCTTGATTTGACCTTGCAAAGGGTTTGCTAAGAGCACAGAGTAGCAGCTGGTATCTGCACTTGTGGTTTTTATGACAAAGCATCTGTAAAGCTTCCACAGGAGGCTGGAAATAAAACCTATGTGAGCTAAATTTACTCCCTGACACAAATATTTCTGTAACTCTGCCCATGGTTCCCTGCCCGAGGCAGGGGAGTTGTAGTGACGTGATCTTTAAGGTCCCTTCCAACCCAAATCGTTCTCTGAGTCTATGTTTCTGTGATTCCACTCTTTTATTCCCTTGGGAATTTGGTTAATTAAATGTAATTAACAGGATTGTTTAATCAAGATCACCCAATACTAAGTATTGATAGTCCCAGGAGAAAGCATTATATGTTTGCAAATATATATGCATTTCAAAATAAGTAATTGAAAGGAGAGTAAATAAATCAAGATTACTGAGCATGAAAGAAATGTACCACTTTGCAGAAGGTCACTCCAGAGTGGGCATCCCAAAAATAATTAAATCTTCAGCTCAGCTGGGTGGGAAGCTGAGTGTGAGAGTAATTCAGTGTCATGCAGTGCAACAGTTGATCATTGATTCACCCATGTTTCACCACCTGGTTTCCAGTAACCTCATCACTACTGAAGAAATCAAACACTTCCCCACTTGACTGGGTGTAGTGGACAGCACTGATGGCTGTGCACGTGGGCTCACTTGCAACTTGGGTTATGGACTGAAATATATGGATTTTTTCAGTATTTACTGTACTGAGAGCACAAGGTTAGCACAGTAAGCTACATCCAGAGAAATTAAATCCATCTCATTCACAGGGGATTCTCTCTGGGGCCAGAACAGAGGGCACCCTTCCTCCCCCCACCTCCTCCAGCCCTGCTCTCCATGACCAAAAGAACCTCTTGGACTCTGCACGTCTCGGGGCCCATCTGGGCTCACAGAAATAGCCCCTGGTCTGATGTAGGTGCCACCAGTGACTGTGCATAAATCTGCCTCTGCACTGCTCTCCAATGTAGGTCAGCACAGCTCACTTGCCACAGGTGCCCTGTTTCCTAGAAAGGGCTTTTGCAGGTTTCTTAGAACAGACTTCTACATTATTTGGGAGGAGTCTGTAGTTTCACACATTGCCAAACCTGGCACAGAGGTTGGATGCTCATGGTGCTGCTGCAGTTTGAAGTTTAGGGCTTTGGGGAAATTTTCTTTAACCACAGATACTAAACACTGAATGGGCCAAACTCTGAGATGTGTTTGTAGAGGACAACCCGTGTGCTGACCATGTAGCCCTCTGTAACTGGGTTGTCTTTTTGAGGCTCTTCCTTTGCCACCAACACACAGCTGTTATTACTCATCGATTGCAGAAATTTGGAGCAAAGATTCTGTAAACCAGGATGTATGTAGGTGATCTGGTCAACAAAAAACATGAGTTCTCCTCCTAAAAAATTCCCCCGTAGAAACTATTTGAATAAGATAACCATAGCTGAGTCTCAGGACGTGATGCAATTGAGTTTTGAGCTCTCTGCAGCAGGACCAGTGGATGACTGCTACCGATCCTGGAAAACCCAGAGGACTCTGGGAATTTCTGGGAGTGGAGAAAGGTAAACACAGCCTGGGACCAGTAGAAAGCTGAGGTGCTTATAGAGTAACCAGTTCAGCTTGAGCTGTGGGAGGATCTGGGAACAAGTTCTCTGTCAGTCTCCTACTAAAAATAAGGTGATAGAGGAGTTTTCATGAAGCACAGAACAGTTTGCCTTGGAGGGCACCTTTAAAGGTGATCCAGTCCAAATCCCCTACAATGACCAGGGACATCTCCAGCTAGACCAGGTATCTCAGACCCCCATCCAACCTGGCCTTGAATGTTTCCAGGGCTGGGGCATTTAAAAATAGTCACTATGGATTTGGGGTGACACAATCTGTTCCTCACACTTACACTGTTCTTTGATGTGGGTGAGGGTGAAGAGATTGCTGGGCTCTGGCAGGGCTGGAGACTGAAATGTTGAAATGTCTGAAGGCATTTTCTGCACAGGATGAAATGTCTCATCATTGTGGACAGTTTCCTATCAAACAGAAGGAACACACTGTGGTTTTCAGAGGCAGTTTCCTGACCCAGATACGATTTAAAAAAAAATAAAAAATAACAATGAACTGTTTGAATCCTAAACCAAGGACAATCCTTATCAGAATTGAGTGTGGTGTTTTCTTGGCAAGGCAAGGCAGAAAGTGTGACACTTAGGGAGGCAAATGGCCAAAACACACACACGGAGTGGCCAAGCATCACTGGGGGATCACAAACACCAGCTAGGTTTGCCTGGTGCAGATTTCTTTTTTTTTTTTTCTTTCCCATTTCTTTTTCTTCCTGCTGCCCATTTCATAAATGTGTACACTCCCTGTGGCACACACCAGCAGGCTGTGGAGATATAAGACATGACAGACATTTATTATGCCCCGCACATCCCTGGAAACACAACTAAGCCTCCTGCTCCTGTGCTGCCCGGGGTTGGCGAGGCTCCCTCAGAGCAGTGCTGCTGACACCAGACAGACACACTGTTTTTCCACCACCTCCTCAGCCCAGCTATTTGCTTACTCCACTGCTCTAGACTGAGTCCAGTAAAGTAATTGTAAAAGTCATAGTCCTGGCATTTATCTCAGATTATCATGTCAGAGTTTAACACTGGCTTCTGTTGTTTCTGGCAAGTGCCCTGATTGCAGGATGTCACTGACTGTGTGAGTAACTGCTTTATGCTGGCCTGTTGTAAATCACTTGCTGTTTCTGAAGTATTCTTACAAATACATTTTACACTTGTTAGCTGGCTTTCAGCCAGTCTGCAGCTCTCCCCTGCACACCTGTCCCCTGCCCTGGCGTGAAAGTATGTCCAGGATGCTAAAAAATTCATCCTGAAATATGCACGACCCTGACAGCTACACTAAAAATGTTGGGAATTACCAGAGAAGTGTCATAGATTATTGAAGGAATGTGGAAGGAATTGTTAATCACAGCTGAAATATTAGTAAAATGATGAGGAAATTATAGCTCATTGCTGGAAACTACCCCTAAGATGAACCATACAGATGTGGAGGAGGAGAGGTGGCTGGAAGAAAGCTTACTGATGATGTGATCTGATAAAACACTGACTTATGAGATATGCTTTCTCCTTTGCCCTCTTATTTCACATTGTTTAAAGACTATACAAATTCACAGTGTCATCTACAAAGTGCTTGTCACAATGCAAGGTCGAGTAATTCAACAGGAGAAAAGCAGATTGTTATCATGGGGTTGACTTTCCAGAAGAGGAATGCATTCAGTGAATTTAACAAAATGCATCTGGGAGATGGAAAAATGTAAAACTACGTGTGACTTGAACATATCTGATCATACAGGAGCTAAAATGAGAGGGAGCATCCAGTTCCCTGAGCCATAGGTGATAAAGTGCCTGCACACAGGGAGTGTTGCCCTCCCTGAAGGACATGGTCCATCCAGAATAATGACATGGTCTCCTCAAGGGACAACCTGATTTTAAAACCTCTTTCATTTCCAGAGGGCAATAACAAACACACAGAGAGCAAAGAAGATCATGTCAAACATAACGTTGGGGAAAAATAGTTTGCTCTTTGGAATTCTGCTTTGGTGAGTAGAAAAACATTTATTCACATTTTTGCCAAGACTACGGCATGTTTTCATAAACAAACTAGGGGAAAAGGACAGCAATTGCTGTATTAAGTGTATCACTGCTCAAATAAGCAGGTACAGAACAACTCATCATCAGCTTGCAAGGTCATACCTAGCCCTGGCTGTGAGGATCTGGTCTGGGTCCAGCATTAGTCAGGATTTTCATTCACAGTATTGGATTAAAGAGCAAAGTACACCCTAATAAAATTTCTGGATAACAGAGAGTATACTCCTGCTACTGGTTCTCAAAGTGTGCCAGGCATGGGGAAATTACTGAGCAGAGGATTCCTTTGCCTACCCAGGAAATGGTTCTAACCTCAGCCAGCACCCACAAGTGCATCCTCAATAATCCAGGAGTTAAAAAATATCCTGATAATACTCTGATTTGGAAATTGTATTTTATACATTAAATAAAATGTGGAAAACTACTGCTTGATTCCCACCTCCACTTGTAGCCCAAGACCAAATCAGTGAGAGATGACACAGCCCTTCTGTGCAGGGTAAAGCTGATCTAACCTCTCTTTTCCAGGGCTCCAGCATCCATGGTAATCTCCCTCTAATGCAACCCAGAGGACAGCTGCTCTTGTGAAATCTGATTTTTTTATATTCACGGGTCACCAGACTTCTGAATCATTCTTTACCAAATTTCTCCACTTGATATTCATAATTAGTGTGTCCTGTGCAGCTTTACACATATTAGGTGAAGTTCGAATACAAACTTTCTCAGTTGCTATTCAAGTTGTTTTCTCCTCAGAGAGCTGAGAAATCTAACCCTGGGGCTACGATGCCTTTCCTAAGAACACCAACACCTTGGAATCTCTGGCCTGACTCAGTCAAGTTGCAATATGTTTCCTAAATTAGGCACAGAATTCCCTGTAGAAACTCTACAGGATAGTTGTGGTAGTTTCATTATAAATCTGAGAAAAAAATGTAAATATTCTAGTGCTGAGCACTATAACCCCAGTTTTCTGGGGCAGCCTGTATATTTTCTTTAAATGACTTTCAAATTTTTGGAAGTAATGATGAATTCACAGAAACCAAGATTTAGTTCTCCAGCACCCACAATTGTGTGCACATTTGTCTATATGTCTATGTACAGTCTATGGATACATACACACTATGGATACAACACAACTTCACAGATGGATACAGATGTCTGTCTGCACTTTACCCACACTAGAGGGTTCTACAGCCCATCCTGGAAATACAAACTGCAAAGGGGTTCAGGTAGAGAGCTTACAGAATTGCTCTTGATGCAGAAAGCACACAGGCTCTTCCTCATTTGAATAACCAGCAGATTCCATTCTTCAGGTAAATCTTCCCCGCCTCCCCTTTAGCAAGAGCATGTTTGTGGTGAGATATTAATCATTTCCTGCAACACTGTGTATATAAAGGAGCCCGAGGCAGAGCCACAGACAGTTGAGAGCTGAGGAGCAGGGCTGGCAATGCTGCTGCAGGTGGTGGCTCTGCTGGGTCTGGGGGTGCTGGGCAGCTCAGCCCTCACCAGCCCCGGGAGGGCAGCGCAGGACGAGCGCTCCAGGACCTTGGTGGGGCTGATCATTCGAGAGCTTCTCCAAGACATGAAGAAACTCTATTTAAATGCAGTAAGTTGCTCTGTTTTGAACAGCTTTCCCCTGGCTGTCCTTCTATTGCAGGTTGTGTTCTGCAATTTCTAACCCTGTTTTCTCTTGAGCAGGTTCCCAGTGTTGTGGCTGTGAATGCTACGGTAAGAAACCACATACTTCTATTTCAAATTGTTGTCTCAAGTCCCTGAATTTCTTTCCCACTTCAGAACTCTGATAGCACCAAGAGTTCTCTACAAACCCAGGGAAAGGCAAAGTTGTTGCAAGAACCTACAGAAAGCTGCTGCCAATGTGAAAATCCTTCAGTGGTTCTCTCAGTAGGGAAAGGTCTTATATGTGTACCAGCATCTTTTTGGAAGCCTCACAAATTCACTTTGATCCCTTAGTTTTAGAACAGGCTATTTGGTCTGTGTCCCATACAGACCCATTCATTTCACTGAGCTGTATTTTCCTGCAATCCAGTGAAAAAAAATAAGCTTTTTATGGAGGACATGAGCATTACCAGTGGGAAACAAGAGCCAATCTACTGTTAAAAGTGAACAGAAAACAAATGGCTTCAGCCCCTCTTAGTTTCAGGGAGAAAAGTTGAAAATTCACACCAGCAGCAATAATTACTTGTATTTAATTTAATTAAGACAATTCTGATCTAGTTTCAAGAGAGACATGATAACAAGGCACGAAGCCTTTATGCAGGGTTGGCCCTCCTTTCCCTTGAGGAACAAATATCTCCAGTATTGGACACCTCCAAATTTTATATGCCCAGTTTCTAGTGGCACCTACGACTTCCACCTAAGGCAGTTGGGAGTTTTTAAGAGAAAATTACAGATTGTACATAATTTCCTAAGTTTGGTGTCCAGCACATTGCTGAATAGAGATTCAGGGCTTGTGTTTGGAAACACAGCTCTTAATTCCTGTAGGTTATTATTTTTCATGGGTCTGTAAATTCCTGGGATATGGTGTTTTATTTATGTGCTACCAGTGATTCCTGCTGCAATAACTCCTTGCTCTCTTTGCAGGTGGAGAGATGCATGCACAGCCACCTGAAAACCTTTGCTAGCACCTTGGCAGCTCTCGACATTCCCAGCAAAGTCATTGCCAGAAAACTGAACAGAGTTAGCATCTACAAAAACATCCTCCCCGAAGTAAGTCTGACTTTGTGCTGTTTAATAGCAAAATATTCACCAAAGGCTGTTCAATAACGGGACATGGCAGCTGGGGTGGCACTGAGCTGCCTGCAGCTACAAATCTCTTCTGAAGATTGATATGGTTAAGAAGGGTGTAAATACATCCACTGTCTCTCTTGGAGCACTCTCTGACACTTTTTCCTGTGCTAATCTCAACTGCAAGAAAGATAATAATATGAAAAAAAACCCAAATGTGAGTGTAAGCTGGGACAGCAGTGGGGCTCAGGGCATCTTCTGCGTGCTGCCAGGTGATCAGCTATCACCCAAACATCAGCACATCATCATCCTGCCCCAGAGCTCCCAGGGATCAGCTCACCCAGCTCTCCAAAACATGCTGTGGGATATTATAGCCCACTTACTTGTCAGTATTCTTTACAAAAGGGATGTATCAAATACCATCAACTTAAATATGACATTCAAGTTACATGGCTGAATTATGTTACCTTCTCTTTTTTTTTTTTAAAGGATCTCGATAAGGAATGTAAGACTGCACAAGTAGCATGGAAGGACTTCCTGAACACGCTAGAGAGGTTCTTGAGATTGCTCTCTGAAAAGATTCAAGACACTTAAATAAAACAGCTACAGCAAACTCGAGAAGAAAAGGAGAACCTGAACTCTACTGCAACCAAAATGTGATTTAATTAACTTATCCTCAGGAATATGGCCATAGCATATTTATAGAGAGAGAGATACTTTGTGTACATATATATGTGTGTATATATATATATATATATATATAAGTTATTTAAATATATATTTGTAAAAAGTGATGTTATCATAGCAATGTTCTCTGTAATGATTGAAACATGCTGCTTTTTTAAAAGACAAGTATTTAAATATTTAAATATTTTATATTTGTTTAATATTTTAATATGTCTCTTTTTCATAAAGAAAGAGTAATTATTTATTTATTTATTTATTTTATGGAGATTTTGAGATATTTATTGTGGTGCTGCTGTATTTAAGTATTTGCTTTGGGAAACTGCTGTGTGATGATGTGTGAGGAGGAGCTCTGGGGCTCCACTTTGGGGTTTGCTGTCACACTATTTCCCTCTCACTGTCCCAAGCCACAGCCCCAGGGCTTTCAGAGCTGGGGCAAAGCCACTCCATGGGACAGTGACAGGGCCATCGGAGCCACCCAGCACCTTCACTTCCCTTTGGCTGCTGGACCACCTCTGGGCTGGAGAAGATTCATGTCAGTTGTGGACTCCGACCTCCATTCCCTCCCTGAGCATTCAGATCCAGGATAACTTCGACCACTACGTGTTTTATTTTTGAGGAAGCAGAGCCATGACAACCAAATCCAGCCAAACTCCGGGTAATACAACAGCAAAGAGGTCTTGTTTGTTTTTCTTCCAAGTTTACTCAGCTGATATGATGTTTCCTACATCTCATGTGAGCTGAATTCTACTGAACTTAATCAGACAATATTGTTTTTCCAACTGTTTAAGTAGCCATAGTTATGGCAGGTACTCACAAAGTGCATGCCTATGTAAAGCTATCAGTTGAGATTCCAAAAGTTAATGTTTAATAAAAGACTATTAAAAGGGAACGTCCCTGCATGGGCTGATTGCAGGGACACCTTCCATGTGCTGCCCGTGCTTACGTCTGTCACCGAATGTTTGCAGCTCTCCATTAATGTAAACGGACCTGCACAAAAATAAACACATTTCCCTCCAGAATTCAGAGTGCTTTGTTTGTGAAGGGCGAGGGGTTTCGGTGCTATTCAGGGGAGCTGAGTGTGATTTCCGAGTGGGATGGACACACGGATGCTGCCAGCGAAGGGGGACACGAGGGCGAGCACCCAGGTCTGCCCTCACGTGTCCCAGCACCTCCCCGAGGGGCAGAGCCCTGAGCCCCAGCCTGGCCCGGAGCTCGGCTTCTTTACCGAGTCACGCTGGGCTTGAGCTTTTAAGACGAGGTGCCCTCTCACCAGCTGGGACGACTCATGTCCCTGCCAAATGTGCAGCGCAACGAAAGCAGAAGAGCTTTCACTTGTCACAGCTGAGAAGTGTCCCCTCACCTGCACCGGTGTGAGAAGCTCCAAGCACCGAAAAATTGAGAAGCAGCCGTGCTCACCAAGAGGATGGGGATGGAGGGACAGCCCAGCTGGGGCAGGAATGAGTGCCCAAAGAGCCAGAGATGTGCAGCACCCATGGAGCCAAACACAGAATGCCCTGCAGAAACCTCCAAAAACGTGGTTTTTCCCTGCTGACAGCATGATGGTCCCAGACAGAGCTCACTGCAGCTCCTGCATCCTCTCATGCTGCAGAGTACATCCGATTTTTCAGATATCCACTTCCAGTGGTCAAAATAAAAGCAGCAGCTTTGCATTGGCACAGCATCTCCCCCGTGCAAACAGGGTGTGTAACAGAGCCCAGCCAGGCTGGACAGACAGACTTCATCCCCTGCCACAGGGGCAGCAGCCCCAAAAACCCCACTCTGGGGACAGGACCACCAGCCCTTTACAGGGGCAAGTACCCCATCCCTGGGTACCACAGACTGCCCAGGCTCCACAGGCAAGGTCATCATGCATTGCTTTGTACTGAGCTCTTGTAGGAACCAGGAAACCTGTAAATCAAACCAAACCCTGAATCTGTTAACTAAGATCAGAGAAATGAGTGAGTGTCCAGCTGGGATCCCTCAAGTTAAACAGTCAGGAAGACCTCTGCTCCTGAGCTCTGTCTCATTCAGTGTTGTAATAGTTTAAGGAATAAAAAGAACCACCCCGAAGAAACTCTCCGTGCCATTGAATTTCAAAGTTTTCATTAGCAATGAGGTGTTTAATATTTCAGATACATTATTTGAAATTACATCTAAATGTTTTACATTAAATTTTAAATTCACCCTTCAGATAAATGGGAAGTCTGAGAATCACAGGTATACGGAAAGGAGAAGAAGGTCAGGCTTCTAAGTAGAAAACATTAATCGGGCTCAGCATTCTTGGCGTGGCAGTACAGGAAACTCTGACAAACAGACAGGAGGGAAAAGTGAAGCATTAAATAACTCAAAGTCAACACGGGGCTGGCTGTAGGCAGAGGCAGCCGGAGCTGTTGCCGGGGCAGCAGACTGCTGGGGAAAGCACCGGAGTGCTGGGACGGCTCTGCTGCCTGGCAGGGTGCAGGCAGAGGGATGCAGGCAGAGGGATGCAGGCAGAGGGATGCAGGCAGAGGGATGCAGGCAGTGGGATGCAGGCAGAGGGATGCAGGCAGCAGGGTCCCAGCTCCAGATGGAGCCTCCCAGCCCTGTTGCCAGCACAGTCCTTTTTCCTCACTGAGAGGAGAACTTTGTCCTCCCCCTGGCGAGGAGCAAAGTCCGTTTGGCTGGGCCTTCCAAGAGCCCTGCTGCCATCTCTGATCCCACACAGGCTCTGAAACAACCTGACAGCATTAAGCTGACCAGGAACTGCCATCAGACAGGAGTGCAGGGAATGCCTAGCTCCGAGCAGGCAGTGCAGTCCTACCAGCACATGACAGCCAGCCCCGGGGTGCTGAGCACTGCAGGACAACCCCGACTGCTTCCTGACAGCTTGACAGCCCTGATAAGCATCTTGCATCATCAGAACACAGTAAAACACACACATGCCTTGATGTCTCGGTGAAGCCATGCCTGTGACTCTCGAGGGCTGCCACAGACTGATTGGAAGAGGAAGTAAATTTTTTATTAAAAAATGATTGTTGCATTTCTTGCACCGCGGCAGGAAAAGCAGCTCCGTGAGCCCCAGGTGGGGACAGGACAAGCTGCTGGCACAGCGGGGGAAGTCTGCTCACAGAGGCTTGCTCTACTTTTAGAAGCTGTAGGTGTGAGTTATATTTAGCATTCCCCATTTGATAAGCAAGAAGTTACTCTTGGTAAAACCCATCTCCCCAACACAGTGGCAGGACAGCAGACCCCCTCCAGTCTGCCCAACTCCTTTGGGGTGCACACCCCATGTCTAGACCTGCCTGTGCCCATGGACTCCATGATGAGCTCTCCATCTTCCATGGGAAAAGCCTGTCCATCCTGTGTAGGACCAGCCACAGTCTTCTGGATGCTCTCAAATCCTTCATAGAGGCAGTTGTCCTGTGCCACCACCACGAGCAGGGCTGGAGGAAGGTTTCCCAAGACATGTAGGGCTCTAGAGCTTGTGGGACACACAACACACCCCACCCTTGCATAGACACCAGCATTTAAAGACCGTGTTTTGCAGCTTGGTCCAGGGGTGTCTGTCCTGCAGTCTCACTTTTCAGGCTGTGGATGGGTGTGGAAGAGCTCCTCCTGCACCGGGGGATGTGGCAGAGCAGCCACAAGGGAGGCAGCTGCAGGTGAGACCCCCTTCATGTATACAGGGACAGAGCTGACAGAAGACAGCTTGGACATAGAAATGCTGTCCCCTTGCTCCATCCTTCCCCTCCTGCCCCAGCACTGCTTTACTTGCCAGCATTTCCAGGCACTGAGGGTGGGAAATGGAGACCAGCCGTGGCATTGCTGCCCTGCTCAGCTGTGTACAGAGGATGGTGATGCCATCGTGGCCAGATGAAAAAGCAGCCTCAGCTCCATCCAGGAGCAATCAGCAGCTAAATCGGGGCTAATACTCTACAAGGGTAATTCCCCTGTTTTCTTTTTTTGAAACATTCTATTACTCATCTTCTGTTGATACTTTACTTCCTTCTTCATCTCCAGTTCTCATTAGTCACTTGTCAGGATTCACAAACTGTTTCTATTTTCTGCAGAACATGATCCTAATTTTATAGGCTTTGGAATACTCTTTTTTTTACCTCATTAGTACATAGTGTCTTTGCAACTGAAAAAGTAAGTGTCCCTTTCTGGCCACCACATCTCTAGAGCCACATTTCATCAGGTCAATGAGTGAGACTTGAAAACACCCATTACAGACTGTTTGGATTGATCATCTGTGTTTCTCTCAGAGTCACTTGGTTTCAGACAAGTGACTGAGAATGCAATGACTCATCATTAAATACAGTTGACCTTTGGATGCTTATCAACAACCTCCAAGGCCAAGGTACATGGGTGACAGGCTCCAGCTTAAAGATGTCAGAGGTGCAAAGTGGTGGCTGCTCCCATGAAGTCCTGAGGGAACTTGAATGGGTTTTACACCATAAACTGAAGTCTAGAGATGTTTTGCAATTTCTCTCAATGGATGGGAAGATATAGAAACTGTAGACATAATTTCTTTCAAAAACCAAGGGAAGAATATTTGATTTTCTCCAGAGGGTGAAGTGTGCATGTGACAATGTGTGTTGTCCCATGAGCACCAACCTGCCATCACTGGGGCTGGAGAGGCACTGAGGCTGCCCATGAACTCTTTCCTAATCAAAGAGGCATCTCAGTTCTTAGAGTTTAACATGGAAATCCACAACTTATCACATCTCTAATTTTACCTGAGAGGTAGGGGATTTGTTGTGGATCTCCAGGACATCTCTCTGAGCAAGCAGGGAGATTTTTTTTGCTTTCCCAAAGTTAGGTAGCTACAAAAAGTTCTATCTATGAGTCCTAAGGCATCCTTTCACAGGGTAAAGGAGACAGGGTAGGCCCTGTTGACCCCCATCAGACAGGGAGACCTTGGCAGAGCCTCGACAGACGAAGGGATTGCAGCAGAGGGCAGGGGCCAGGAGGCTGAGATGTGCAGAATGAGTCGCCTTTGGATTAATTTCTGATTTCATGAGTCTGTTCAACTCCTCCACCGGGTCCTGCAAGGGAAGGGCATGCCTCTGTGACTCACAGGCTCTTTGTTTTTTGAGGAGCTGCAGAGGTAGTCATATAAACCATGGGGAATACCTTTTGATTAAATAAAAAATATCTCTGTCTCCAGAGCCTATTTCAAAATGCGCAGCCTCTGCTCTTCAATCAGCCTGACTTGGCTCCATGCTCCAAGGGCCACTTTCCAAGGATGACAGCCCACTGGCCAGACAGCTGGTCAGACCATCGACCTCAGCCAGAGCACGAAATGCAAAAGGAATGTCCTTGGGCTGGGGAGCAGAGTTGCACATCTGCTGCATCTGCCCTGACCAAACACAGTCACCAGTGACAACCATCTCAGCTTCTGCTGGTTCTGAACAGCATTCAAAGCCACTCTGCAGTGCAGGGAGAGGCCTGGTTTCCTCCTCTCTGCAGAGGCAGACCACAGAGGTACAACACTGCTTAACTCCTTCCAGAACCGAGGGACATGGTGTCGATGCTGTGCTGCAAAGGACACTGTAAATCATTTCAAGATTAAATCAAAGCGGAAGAGACTCAAATAGGGGGATAGGGAGCCCATTGAGGCTGAGGAGTCTGATGGTTTGGTCTGCTCAGAGGTGTGCAAGTGCAACTGCCAGCTAGAAATGTGGCAGAGGCAATGCCTGGGGAGAAATCAAAACACTTCAAGGCTGTGAGAAATCACAGAGAGATGAACTTGGCATGTGTGTGATGAGGGCACTCAGAGGAGAGACAAGAGGCACTGATCAATCCTTTCACAGTGGAATGACAGCAAGAAGATAGCTTTGAGATGGAGTATCAAAATTGGTAAAACTACTGCCAAAACTGTTTGCTTTCCCACTGACAGGACAGGAAGCCTCACAAGAGATGCTCATGCCTCCCTTCAGCTGGCTGAACTTCCACTCCAGTGAGTTTATGGGTGTGATGATCACTTATGGTGGTGATGAACCAGAAGTTCTCTAAATCCTCCTCACAACAAAAACAGTCTCTGTCCCATCACTATCCTGAGACTTCTCACCAGGATTTCTACTCTAGTGACGAAGAGCTCAGCTCATAAAACTGGAGCTCACCATCTCTCCAGGTTTAGAAAAGTGAACTTTTCTGTTAGTTTTCAGTTACTTTTCTGTTATCTTTTCAGTTTTTCAGTTAATTTCTTTTTAAGCTTTTAGTTAATTCCTAATGGGCCCGGCCATTTTCTGCTCGTTAATTTAATCCTGTTCATTTTTTTTAATTCCGTGTCTGACCAGGATGTGGGTATTTCAGATGGCCCTGCCTAGAGGTGAAACCATATCACTGATTTCCACCTCATCAGTGCTAATCCTCCTCGGATTTCTCGGTGGAGGTGGAGTTGGACGGAGGTGCTGCTGGCTGGAAACTCCCTGCTGCCCTGTCAGATTCCCACAGCTGCTGTCCCCTCAGTACAGAGTAGGAAAGAAAGGTCACTGCTGATCCCCCCACGAGGGGAGCAGGGTGGTCACAGCGGTTTCATCTCCCAGTGAATATTTGCAAGTGAGTCAGTGTGTGAGACCGACCGATGGATGTGCGCACACAAGCAGACCGCAAGTTCCATCTTCCTTTCTGGTTTTGTCACCTCTTTTTTTTTTTTTTTCCACCCTGGCTGCAATCTAAGAATGTGTTTGCATGTCATTAGTGGCTATAAAAAGAATAAAGATAAAAAGGTGGAGTCCCAACTTCACAATTCTGTTTTTTCCCAGCAGTAAAAGTCCATCCTGCCCACACCTTTCCCTCCTGCCCTCTCTGCAGGGACTCATCTCTTTAGATATTTTGGAGATAAAAGCAAAATCCCCAGTGCTCACTGGTACGTTTACCTACAGCCCTAACTCCTACTGCCTCTTCCAGGGGAAGAAATTCTTTCCTGCAATTTGAATTTGGTACCAGCAGGGTCAGCCATGCAGGGTAAGGTTAGATGGAGCTCTGAGCAACCCAGTCTAGTGCAGAGAGTTGGAACAAAATGACCTTTAAAGGTCCTTCCAACCCAACCCATTCTATGGTTCTATGATTCAATACATACAATCCATTCTTTCCTTTCAAACCATACTGTTATCTGTTTTATCTCCACAACCACAGCAGTGCCGGGGACACACAAAATCCTGAACCACCCATTCCCTGCAAAGGCAGCAAAGATGGACATTCTGCTTCCCGGGGTGTTCAATGCACAGTGTCCCTGGAAGGGTCCACACTATTCCTGAACTCATCAAAATGAAGAGAATCTCAAAGTTTTCCTAAAAGAAATCATGTGTGTACCACAGAGACTGGTATTACCCACTGCCAGAATTGATGCAAATCCCTCGATGGCACAGAACAGCATTCCAGTGGATGCTGCCCTACCAAGGTAACACACAGTGGGTTAATCTCAACTCTGGAGTAAAACCAGTCTGCTGGTTACAGGGAAATATTGGGAATATCAGTGTGACTCCAGCAAGGCAGGAAAACTACTCCAGTTCCCACACCAGCAGATCTGGGGCACGCGGGCAGGGAGCAAGGTCTGCTCCACACCCGGCTGCTGCTCCAGGGCAGATCATCCAGCAAAGGCTCCTGAGGGCTGAGCTGTGGGGAATGGCAGGGGAGATGCCTCAGCCACCAAACAATTAGCAAAATGACTGAAAACAAAGGACTGAACAAGGCTGCTCCTCAGGGGAGAGAGGTGCCCAGCAGCAGCTCCAAGACCTGGTTTGTAGCTAACATGACAGGGCCTTCTGATTTAATTACTATTATGCAAGGCAACCAGAGGAGTTATAACGTGTTTCTGTAAAACATCAGCTCAGGGACCAGTAGGAAAATGCCACGAGTGTGGGAAAAGCAGTATCTGGGCTTGGATGGCACCTGTGTGTGGGCTGCCTGCCCTTGCCTCGGGAGGAGCACAAAGCAGTCACTGGAGCTGTGTACCACTGGGGTGTTGTTAGGGGCAAGAAAACCTAATGCACATTAAAGAATGTCAATTACGTAATAAAACTCCTGCATTATTGAAATAGCACAAATTAAACTGCAGCAAAACCATGTAAACAAAACATTCCGAGGTTTTGGACAGTGAAGACCCGAGGTCCTGTGGGTGTAATCCTGGCATGGTGCTCGTTCCCCTCGGGCCAGTGCAGAGGAGCTGTGCAGCAGGGCCAAGGGCAGCCCCACTCTCCTCCTCAGCAGGCTCTGTGGGGCTGGGGGACAGGAGAGGGCTCTGCACACCCTGGACCCACCGTGGCCACCCCAGAGCCCACCCACAGCTCCAGGAGCAGTTCTGCCACCGACGGGGTGCACCCCATCACCCAAACTTCCTGCAGACCAAGTGTAATGAGATACCAGCCAAATGGTTTAAACCTCCTCAGGAGACCACAGAAACTGGATAAATGCTCCTTAAAAAGCAGCAAAGGAAGAGCTTTTATGCCCCCTTTTATGCTGAGCTGCCCCAGCAGCCCTTGGCTGGTCCCTCTTCCCAGCACAGGCATTGCACAGTCTCGGGAGGGCTCTCAAATCTGTCATTTATATCTGAGCAGGGTACCATTGAATAAATCATGGGGTTCTAATGACAAGTACACAGAAGAAGGCCAGAGAAATAGTTAATAAAAGTGAGAGTATTATTTCGTGTAATTGCAATATTAACTAGGGCAAATGTGGATATAAAGATCTGAGAGATTTGGTTAACTTGCATTAATCTTTAGACAATATCAGTTCATAACAAGGCTTCGGCATTTAATGGGCTCAAAGATCCAAATTACGTAGCTCTCACTGAACTTGTGGGGGAGCCCTTATTTTAGAAACAGGTAGTTTCCTCCATCAGATAAGAAACTAACAGCTTCCATCCTACAGGTGACTACTCGCCTTCAGTTTAGGCATACTTGTGGTAAGGGATTAATCATTTCCTTGCACCAGAGCACTATAAGAGGCAGCCTGGAGCCAGAGAGAGGTAGCTCAAGCAGGGGAGTGCAGCCCCTTGGTCACGATGCTGTGCCTGCTCACAGTGCTGTCCTGTGCAGGGCTGTGCCTGGCAGCCCCTGTGGCACTGCCCACCCAGACAGCCTGTCCTGCCATATCCCTCTTCATGGAGACCAGACAGGTCCTGCACAAGCTAAGCTCTAAGGTTGGTCCATTTTCTCTGTGCCCCGTGTCTGACTTTTTGGGTTAGTGGGGAACCTGCTAATGTGATTTTTATCAATCTCTTTCAGGGCAGCAGTGAAGTCATGCCTGTGGTAAGATCCCTCTGTGGCTCACATTGCAGTCCCCGTGCTTGTGGGGTGGCTGGTTGCTTTTTGAGAGGGAAGGGGAAAGCAGCTGCTGTTACAACCCATTCAGGACGCTGCAAGCTCTTGTGCTCTTAAGCCAGGTCTGAGATGGCAGCCAAGTCCCCCATGGGCTTTTTGGGAGCAGCGTGCTGGGTTTGTGTGTGCTGAGAGGTGATGTGCAGGGCTCTGCTCCCCAGCACAAGGCCTCCTTCTCCTCCCTACTTATCAAGCCAAGATCTCCCTGAAACACCAGTGCCTGAGGCTCTGCCTTCAGAGCAGCGGTGCAGAACTGCTGGCTCCCAGCAGCACTGCTTATTGCTCTTTTCACAGGTGGATAATCAGAACTGACATCTTCCACAGCCAGGTGGAGGCAGGTGCCTTACTGCCATTGGAAAGCAGAGGACAGGCTGCTTCCCTGCCTCTTTGGGAACAAAATTTTTGTTGTTAGAGACCAGTGCCGGCAATGGCATCAGCAGCGCGTCTCCTGGGGAAGCTCAGGAGAAGCAAAGCATGGGTAGAATGGTTGGAGGATGGAGATGTTCCTCAGAATCACTGCTTTCCCATGCCTGAGTGCACTAAGGAGGCAATAAAAAAGCAAGTGGTGCCCAATCCTGCCCAGTTCCACCTCCACAGGCTCACTCTGTAGCTTCTGAAGGTAACATCAGGCTTCAGTGGGAGAAAAGCACTGGCTTGCAGATTTTAGCTACCTACTCTAAAGTGCCAAAGTTATGATGTAATTTGGGCTTCAAATTATTGTGCAACATTATTTCTTGTAGCAGGTATTAGTGTGATGGATTCTGTGCCAGCAATACAGTACAGAAAAGACAAAATGACTGAAGTTTGTTGTTCCAGAACAACGCGATGGAGGCAGGAGGGAATGTAACCACCCATCTGAAAGGATTTATTGAAGCTCTAGAAAAGAGCAAAGAGAGTGTGGAGCAGAAACACCTAATTGTGAACCTGCAGAAAATCCAGAGTTACGAACAGTCGTGCACAGGGTGGACGGTACGTTTGGGCTGATTCCCTGCTCGCTCTTTCTGGTGTTTGATGGCCACGAAGGGTCCTGTGCCCTGTCCTGGCTGCACTGAGGACAAGTGTCTGACCAAAGCACAGGCTCCCTCCTGGTCCTGTGGCAACAGGAGCAGCTTCCAGCCAGCAGCTGGCACTTGGCCATGGCCCTGATGCCTCCTCTGCCCAGCTCTTCCCAAAGTCTCCTTGCCAAGAGAAACTCCGTCACCTGGCAGAGGTGCCCTGGTGCAGGCGGGGACCGAATCTCCAGCTGTGCCCCAGCCTGAGGCTGCTCTTGCTGAGAAACAACTGCACAGGGTGCAACTTGTAACACATTGCTCAAGAATTCCTACCCCAATATCTTCCTCAGAGCCTTCGTGGCCTTAAAATTAATTATTAAGGAAAAAAAACTTAGTCAGGAAACAGAATGTAACTTACACGTCCTGATCCTTTTAACTCCTTTCCTTTCAGGCTGCCCTCAAGGAACATCAGTGGAATGCAGTGAAAGAGTATGATTTTTTTGAAAATTTGGAATATTTCTTAAGGTTCCTGAGTCACAATGCCCTTCCAGAGGAAACCATGTAAGCTTCAAAGAAGTTCAAGTCACCTGTCCAGCCTGCCAGGAGACCTGAGCTTAGCATATCCTCCTTCAAGCAAGGCTGTTGGGAG
>NW_016690403.1:25909-91250 GCF_001604755.1 Lepidothrix coronata
TTTATTCACATCTCTATTATTATTTATTTATTCTATTTATTTATAGAAACCACAAATTATTTATTTTGACAATGAAGAAATGCCATATTTATTTGCTTTAGGAGACTGCTGTGTAATGGTGTGTGAAGAGTTGCCCACTTTGGGCTCTGCTGACACACTTTCTCTCACACGCTGTCCCAGCCCAGAGCCCCAGGGCTGCATCCCCCGGGGGCTCTCTGAGCCAGGGCAAGGCCAGCCCGTGGGACAGAGCCACCAGTGTCACCTACTGGTGTCACCCACCCCTGTCACCTCCCCCTTCGGGAGAATGGGGCTGTTCCAGGGGACAATCTTGTGAAAGGATGCAATTCTTTGATTTATGCCTAAGCACTTATTCTAACTGAAGACCATTACTGTGCCACAAATGCAGTGACAATCATCTCAAAGCCTTAAAAATGTGAAGTGCAGATTGTGTTAACACGACTGTTCTCCTTGCAGCTCTGTGCTGCTGCCACAGGACTTGTGCATCCTTTACTGTCAAGTATGTGGGAAACTTGTATGCAGAACTCTATGAAATGTGCCCAGACTCTAACAGAATCTATGCAAAATAAATTTCTTGTACAAAGATGTAACTCTCAGCAGTTTTTATTTTGTGGCGTATATACCACAAAGATATAGTTTTTTTATATGAAGGTGTATTGCATTATATATAATAAATAAATATAATATATGATATAATAGATATATTTTAGATCTAAAAATATAAACTGTATAATATTTACTTTAATATATTATATATAGACTACATCTTATAATATAAATATATATTTATGGTAATTTAAGGAATGTTCTATCAAAAAAAAAATTAGATTGGTTCAACTAATGTCTTCTACCAGTGAGTTTGGGACAGTGCCAGAAGGGTATTATATTCAGAAATCTCTAAGGTGATTATATAATCTATAAAGGTTGACAGGGCTGTGCAGAGGATCACCAAAATTTCAAATTTGTGTAAAAGCAGCACTTAAATAGTGCATCAGGATTTTGTTCCTTTCTTTGCTCTCACTGCATCATGGATGTCTCGCTCCAGCATCTCCCCTTTTCCACTCAGATGGATATTCTGATTTCAGGAAGATTCACTCATGCAGAAGAAATTAAAAAATGTAGCAAACATAATAAAAAAATCCTGTTTGGGGCTGGAATGGGGGAGCAGCACTATCAGGGACCATCAGGACTCCTGGACACACACCTTCCCCTCCCAGGGGATTCTCCCACTGGAATTTCAGCTCCAGGAAGCAATCCAAGCCTAGCCCATCGTATTTACCTACTTTTGCAGGCATCACTGAGCACCTGCAAAGAATTTCCCTAAACCCCATGATTCATGGAGGTTGTAGCAGAGAGCAGTGGTTGTAGGATCCCCCAAACACCACAGTGTCTGCAGGAAAGGGCAGGTTGAAGAGGCAGGGAAATCCAGGCTGGAATCTGCAGGGATTCCTTGAGGCAACTCACACACTTGAAAAATTAGCCAACACTTTTAACAAAAGCTGAAGAGGAGTTTCTTGAGTGTGGGGGAAGGTAGAAACAGCAGTCATTGTACAAACAGGGGAGAAAACCCCAAGCCAACACCAGGTTCAGTCATCACCCCTCTGCCACCCCCAAATAGTCAGGAATAAAATATTAACCAATACCTACAAAAATACAGAGTGCCAAAAAAAGAGGTTCAACACTTTTAGTGGGTTTAGGTCAAAGCAGCTCATCCTGCAAGTGGGTGAGAGGGCAGGAGGAGGGGGACACTGGGCATATCCATGCTCTGGGATGGAGCTTGCAATGCCCACTAGGACAAGCCTTGTGAGGGACCCAAGGGAACGTCCTAGTCCCATCACCCCAAGACTGGCACACAGCCTGCTGAAAAGCTGCTCTGAAAGGGTAGTTATTGGCCTCCAGCTCAAAGGCTGAAAGCCCTTTGGAGAGCAGGAGCACAATCCAACACACTGCATCCAAAGCCAGTCTCTCCTCTGGAATTGGGTGCGAAAGGGAGGAACAGTTACAAACCTCTGAGGAGGGAAGGGGTCACAACCCTGTGGGATGTGAGGGGAAAGAATAGCAAAAGGCTCAGTTTCCTTCCAAATAAAGTTTTATATTCATTAGCACAAATGTTCTGAAAGGGAGACAGAGCAGTGGGCCAGGACTAGCAGGAGATCATCACTCATGGTGGGGATGGAAGGCTGGAAAATGGAGAGACACTGGGGCAGGATGCTCTGAGAAGTTCTGGTTGCCCTATCCCTGGAAGTGTCCAAGGCCAGGCTGGACAGGGCTTAGAGCAACCTGGGCTAGTGGAAGGTGTCCCTGCCCATGGCAGGGGGTTGGAAGGAGATAAGCTTTAAGGTCCTTCCAGCCCAACCAGTCTGTGGGTCTGTGATCCTGTGATAATGGTCCTCTTGGAGCAGGCTGAGCCCACCACCATCACTGGGGACAGCAGACACACACACACACACACACACAGAGACACTGCCTTCTCAATCACTTGTCCAAATTCAAATTAAATTGCTACCACTGTGATCCAGGTCACCTTCCTCGGACAACTCCCTAGCTCTCGGATCAGCCCCAGAGCAGGCAGCCCCACCTCGCTCCGGTTGCTGCGCGCACTCGGGATGTGCTGAGGTTTAGCGAGCGTTTCCTCTCCCAGGACAAGGCAGAGCAGTGTCTGTCACTGGCGGTGGCTGCTCTCTAGGTGGCAGCCCTGGCCCGCGGCACACCCTGAACTCGCCGCGGGCATCAACCGGAGGAGACCGGGGAGAAAAGGGCTGCCTGCGGGTTGCTCACTCGGGCTTTTAATCATCTTTTCTCAGTATTACTTCAAAGAGCTCAGTAGTGTCACAGAAAGGTGAAGGAAGATTTCAGATGAGCTGTTTTCTGAACGAGCCTGAAAAAGGGCTCGTGTGCCTCAGGTTCCCCCTCGGTGCCCTGTTAACCCCACTGGTAAGGCATCCCCCTGGTGAACAACTGCCAGGCTTTACTGTCCACTATTTTTCACCACTTTGGGGGATGTGGTGTGCTGCTTGCTTATCCCACATTCTCAAAACTCCCTCTGCCAACACACTTGGAAACTCTTCAGCTGGTTACAAACGTAAGCGCTCCCGTTTAGAGCACCTTTGGCATAAAACACCTTTTTGTTACCAATACCTATAGATCAAAAGGGTTTAATCAAGTGCAGCAGATTATCACCTTTCATTACAGGAGTTAAAAGCAAACCAATGTCCGGTCCCACAGCCCCTGAGCCAGCCCTGGCTGTGAGCAGGAGTCAGTGAGGGCTCAGTGCCGACATCCGGCCCCTGCAGCATCACCCAGAGGTGCATCCTGTGCACAGGGAGCTGCTCTCTCAGCATCAACCTGTTGATAACATCTTGCTACTTCTCTCCAGCAGCTTTAAAACTATTTGACATTAAGTCAGGGTATATTTTCCAGGTGGGTGAGGATTAAAAGGAGCGGCGCTGTTCCAAATGGTGTTTGGTACGGAAGTGATTCCATAAATGGATTTAAAAGGTGTATTTGCCTAATGGCTTAGATGAACATACAGCCTACGTAGTGCTTTGCATCTGCTGGGTCTGGTTATTAAATCCCCTTACACAGTAAGGTGGTGGTTGAACCTCTTGTCAGCAGCTTCCCGTGGGGCAAATGATCCAGACAGAAGTGGGGAAGGTAAAGGACACTGTCCCTCCCTCACCTCTCCCACCTCCAGAGGTGAGGAGCAGAATGGGCTTCCTTGTGTTACCAAGAGACATTGGAATTCACATAGGAGAAAGTACAGAGATACGTTTGTTGTTTTTTTACTTCTGTTTCTCATCTTTCATTGTGCCAGTTTAGTACATTTAAACTTTCATCTTGGTGACTCACTTCAATCTGCTGGTTGTCAGCTGAAAAGAGCTTGCAGATGCCTAAAGCTATTTGGTTTCCTAACAGCCTGGGTGGGAAATGAGGGGGCCTGGACACCAGGAGACCAAGATCAGCTTTATACTAAAATTTTGCCCTTTGAGAGGATGATTCAGGCCTCTCGTCAGAGAGCAGAACCAAAGCAGGGCTGGAAAGTGCTGTCATGACAATCATTCCACACGTGGTTTATACCATAAGAACCTTTCACATAGTACTGGAAAATATAAATAACTTCTCCAGTGTGCAAAGCAGGTAAATGAATAGTGAATAACATGGCTATGGTTTACATGTCAATTTGATTGTTAAAGTAGGGACAACCCGAAACATACCCAGACAAAGAACTTAGAACATCATCCAGTCTCAAATATTCACACTATTATTATTTAGAAGACTACCCAAAGGGAAATGTATCCCTGACTCAACACAAAATTTCCCTGCTCAAACCTGGAAAAACTCACCCACCACTTCTGTGCTTCGTCAGACATTTCTTAAGAAATACCATATCTCAAAATCAAATAGAGGTTTAGAATAGAAAACGGGCCATTCTGGTAATACTTAGGGGAGACCCTGAATCAGCTGGCCCTGGCTGATGGGGGTATTGGCCAAGCTCGGTGCTGACGTGCTCCAGCTGAGAGTTTGGCTCCTTCCTCACCCTTTCCAAACAGGGCTCGCCAAACATGTTTCTTCTGGCACTGTACAAGGGCTTCCTCCCAGCTCTCTGCTGGAGCTCTCTGTTCCTGAGCACAGGGTGAGGTGAGGCAGCCCAGGTGCCCCAGGACAGGTTACAAAACCTCCCACTGCAGTGCCAGGGATGGTTGGCACTAAGGCTGATGATGAGCGATTTCCCTTTTCTTGGTGGCCAGAAATAACTTCTCACTGAGAGCTCCCTCAGTGACACTTCTTTTATTAGCTGAAATATTAATTACCACATAGCATGGAACAAATCAGCCTTTTTATTTTTTTTCCTTACAGATGCATTACCTTCACATTAGTAAAGTTCTGGCTCTGCAATTGCACTTCTGAACAGAGAGTTCTCAGGAAGGGAACTGCCCCGTGTGTTTGCTCTGAGCTGATTGTGCTGGGAGAGCCCTGGCTCCTCTCCTGGAGGATGCTGGGGTACTGCCCCAAAGCACCCCTGGCTCTCCACCACACAACGTGCCACTGTCCTTGCAGCCCTCCTTCTCACTTACCAACATGTCCTCATGTAAAATTACCTCACTACCTTTGTGAAGTGCTACATAAGGGCCCAAGTAGCTTTAAGGAAGAAGTAAACATTGCCCCCACCCCAAAAAGGAGAAGCTGCAGTTGCCAGCTGGGATTGCAGATTTGCACAGCACTGTCATACAAATTAACCGTGCCAGGGTAAGATCCAGCTCTCACACTTCCTAATTATGATGAACAAACAGCCTCTTGTTTTCTTTTCAGGTCAAAGAAAAGATATTTGCAAATAAAAGCAGTCAGCTTTGCAAGGCTGCTGTACATATCTGGGCCCCCCCTGCTCACAAAAGCCCACCCAAGTCATGTTGCAGTGCACATGGATGGTTGATTAGGTCCTGTGGGCTCCATCCTCAGCTGATATTTGCTTCAGATGTCCTGAAATCTTTAAATCTTTAAACAAAAAATTTACAGCAATATAAGATGTGGTCTTATCTGAGGGAAACAATCATCTTCATGGCTGTGTTACTACAAGTTTCCTCCACTATTTTCCTGGATAGGACAGGAAAAACTCAGAGGGCAGGGTTAGACTAGAAGTTAGGAAGAAATTGTTCCCTGTGAGGGTGGGGAGGCCCTGGCCCAGGTTGCCCAGAGAAGCTGTGGCTGCCCCATCCCTGGAAGTGTCCAAGGCCAGGTTGGACGGGGCTTGGAACAACCTGGGCTGGTGGAAGGTGTCCCTGCCCAGGGCAGAGGGTGGCACTGGATGGGCTTTAAGGTCCATTCCAAACCATTCTCTGAGTCTATGATTTTATGGTTCATAGGTTTTTCTTTTATGATCTCTCATATACTGTCTGTGCCCTTGCACGTGGCTCTGGCATCAAAGTGTTGCAGCATTAGGGAATTTACCAGAACATTAATCAGAAAAGTTTCTTAAACCAGATATGCTGCTAATTCAATTCACCAAGTTGTTGTTGCTTTCTTGTTTTCATGATTTATGACTGAGATAAGATGGTAATCACATCCTGCACTTACTCAGCTACTCTATATAAGCCAGTTCAATATCTGCCAAGAGAGATGAGCTTGAATTCAAAGCCCATTTCAGATTACAGGGGTCAAGCTCCCAAATTAACAGTTTTAAAATGCATCCTTGCTTATTCTTGCTACTCTTGAGCTCTGGGGTGTCCAGTTACTCTCTCCCTCTGGAGGAATTGCAGAACGAGGCTAAAGACACGCTGATTGATGAAATGCTCTGTTTGCTCGAGGCTGAAAATGAGACCATAAATGTAAACGATTTTCCACTTCCCTCACACTACATTTACTTTTTGAGATGATTTCTAATTTCTGACTAATGGATTTCTGTTGTTTCCAGGAGAAGTTCTTCAAACCACTCCACATACAGGTAAGAACCTGTTGTTTCCCATTCTGTTGTTATCATTCAGAGTCTCCAAAGGGAACCTGGAGCATAACCTGTGTCATAGCAAGCCTGAGGACATTTAAAGATAAGCTGTAACTGCTGGAGATGTAAATGCTGTCCCAAAATACTGATGCAATGCCATATTTTTAAGAGATTATAAGAATGTAACTACTAACCATTCAAATTGCTACCAGAGCTAAACAGTACCACACCTCAGTTTGTATCAGTTCTTTTTAATGCTTTTCCAGAGAAATTTCTGTTGGTGGTTGCAAAGCCTGGTCTCCAAATGACTGGCAATACACAGAAAATGGCTGAAGTAGTTCTCTCTAAGTGTTCTACTTCCAAGGCAAAGAAAAAGGAATCACACTCTGATTTAGATGGAATTGAATCAAATTCCCAGTGTGGTCACATTCACTATTGACAGAAAAGCTTTCTAGTTACAAACTAGAACACTATTTATTTTCCCTTTTCCTCTCAGAGACTAAGTTGTGCACACAATAACACCAAAATATTTATTCACGAACTGAAAAAGATTCCCACATGGAAGTGCATGAGAAAAGTGGAGAAAGGTTTGCAAAGGCTAGAAAAAACCTGCTACATTTTGAAGGTAAGCTTCTACTATTTGTTTGATTTGACTTTCAAACATTTTCTTGTAATCATCCATTTATGCAGAAGTTTTAATACCAAGGGATTTACCACGTTCATTTTTTTTGCAATGAAATTGTCACTCATTTTTAATTTTGGACTAGCTGCAGTTCCAGTGAAGGATATCAAGCTTTGTGTCTCATGCACAAAATCAGTCTTATAAAGCTGATATCAAAATAGTTCATTTAGACCTGCAGTAATGAAGATTATTTATTAGGTGCAATTAATAATGATCTGTACAGCTCATCCTTCAGGAAGGACAGGGCAGAAAAGACACAGACCAGGAATACTGCAGAGAAAGAATCTGCCTTTTGAATCCGAAAGGGAGGAAGACAGAGAAATTAAGGGGATAAAAAATTGGGTTTGCATGGACCGGTGGCTGAACTTGCAACAGTGACTGGGCCCAGACAATTCCCTGGAATAGAGAAACAGGCTTTAGGAAGCAGCCCAGATAAGCACCAGTTTGTAACTGCTGCAGCTGCAGAACAAACCATGTCTAAGGCTGCCATCCGACCAGAGTGTGCTGAGCTCCACACTGCTGCAGCTGGGGATGCTGGGAGCCAGCCAGCATCCCACACTCCCTCCCTCTCCCCAGGATTTGGGTATTATGAGAGAAACGTTTTGACCTGACTTCCCTTCTCCCAGTTTGGCAGATGACTTCCCTGCCCCCAAAAAACAACCCAGAAAAATCTGCAGTATCCTGGAAGTCAAAGAGAATGGCTAATGAGTAATGATTTCTAAGAACTGTGTGGAATGTCCTGGGGGCTGTGAAGGGCAGCCTCGTCCTCCATCCCATCGAGCTGAGGAGGAATGTGCAGCATTTGGGAGGGATTCCTCTGTTAACTCACATATCAGCATCTGCTCTTTCCTCTTAGAAATCTCCATCCAAAGACGAAAGATGCTCAGAGATGGCAAAAACAAGTTTCTCACGATTCAAAGAGAGTCTGAAAGAATTCTTGAGATGGGTGAACGAGAAGCTGGACTGCAGCAATGTCGGGAGAAGTAACTCGGGTTGGTACCTGGACGGCAAATGCACCTGCCGGGATCCCTGGAAACCCCAGCAAGGCTCGGGCTAGGGAAGAGCTGCCCAGGCAGTGTGGGGCTGGGGAGGAAGGGGAAGGGGAGAGATGGCTGTTACAAAGCAGAGTCTTTGCTAATTAACGTGAATATTCTGATGCTAATTAATGCTAATCTTTGCTGGCTAATGCTAGCAGGCGCGTTAAAACTGCACCCAGCGATTAAAGCTCTGTATAACCAGCATGGCCAAGTATTGTCATTTATTTTGTGTCGTTATCAAATGTGTTATGTCACCTGAGATACGTAGTAAGGGTTGATGTCTGGGGGGTTTGCACAAAGGGATAGAAAACCCAACCCTGACCCACAGACAGGGAGATTCAGCACAGCCCCCGGAGATGGAAGAGACTCAACACCCCCCATTCCCACCCTTTGCTTTAACCCCCAGCACAACACCCTTGCTTTTAGTTTCTACTGCTTTACACTGGGCTTGAACATGAACCTGACCAAATAAATCTCCAGGTTCCATGTGCTGCTCAGTGTCTTCTCCCATGGCACTGAGTAGCTTTTGCTCTGCCTTTTTAACATTTGTAAGTCACGTGGAAGAAAAATATCTGTCATATTTTCATGCCTCAGTCCACACAGAAGGAGTTTTCTATCATGCTCAGCTGGCCCTGAACCACCAGGTATCTCCAGGTTAAAACAGCAGTGGAGACATGGTGGTAAAATTCTTGGTGTAGCTGTCTGCACTTTTCTGCATCCCAGGCAAGACAAGCACTTCAGAAACCCCCACGTTGCAGTGACCTTTGAAATGAAAGGATAAACTGGCAAAGCTCTAAGCCCATGAAAACATCTGAGTCCCGAGGTGACTGGATTGCAGCAGGGCTCTGCAGGGCAGTGCTCCCACAGCCAGGGGGAGGATGAGTGTCCATGGTCGTGTGTGAAAGGATGGGACCTACACAAAGAAGCAAAGCTGTCCTGGAGCAACTCACAGCACATCCAGGGAATGCAACCAATACTGTCCTTCCACCCAGAGCAGCCACTGAGCGAGACCCAAATTTGCTCAAATGTTCAGCCCCAACCTCACCTTCCAGAGGATTTGAAACACACTCGGCTTAAAACAAACCACTTTTAAACTGAGTATCTTCCAATATTTTTCATTCTCGAGGTCACTGTTCAATGTTACATGTCTGTGTTCTCACCTTAGTCCCAGGGTTTTCCTTGAGGGGATGCAGAGCTCCCTCTCCCACCCAGCCCAGCCCCTTCAAAGGACAACTCAGTTTAAAAACCAGAAAGAAATTGGAGAGTGCTTTGTTTGGTTTCACAAATCCTAGAGATTAACAAAGTGCTCCTGTCCAACCCTACGAGAAAGAAGAGATCAAACCACAACATTGTCTGGAGCTGGCCCTGTCCAAACACACACTGCAAGGGCTTTGCAGGATCTCACAGAGGTACTACACCTGTCAGTGTTTGACCTGGGATGGTCAACACAAGAGTTGTGTTATCATCAGAAAGACATTTATTCTGCAGCAGTCCGTGGTTTTAGGGAGTTCTTATCCAAGAACGTCTTTCTATTACCGCCTGTGGTCAGGCTGGCTGAGATACAGTTGGGTTTTCCTGCTGGGCACCCACCTACTCCAGCAGCTCCTCCGAGGCTTAATTTTAATATAATTCAGTTTGGCTTTGAAAATTCTGAGCTGACATTTGGGCTTGGTATCCCATTGACTTGACCAGAAAGTCCTGTAGCACCCCCAGCACGACTCATATTTGGATTTTTAAGTTCATAACAACAGGAAAAAAAAACTGCTGCACTCCTACACCCACTCTTAAATCCATGTCATTCCCCCGTACAGATACCTACTTTTCCATGCATCTGCTTGCAGCCCTTGCATCAAGGAAATGCAGAAAAGAAAAGCAGTTCAGAATTCAATTTTGACCTTTCAGATTGGGTAGGTAGCAGCATTTTCCTCACCAGCTTTACGAATGCATTTATTCTGTATTTACAGCATTTCCCACACATGTTTCCTGCACACACACATTTCCCTTTCACACAAGGCCCTCAAGGTCAAACCCATGCCCAGTTGTTCCTCATGATTCTACAGGGTGAAACAACCAAGCAAACAAGTAAAAAATTAATGTCATCCCAGTGCCCTGGTGTGTTTTAAGATGTCAAAGTATGTACTGTGATAAAACAACTAAAGCTTTTTAAATACTCTGATTCAGGTTATACTTAATGCCAGTGCTGCTGTAGAAACAAAAAGAGACATGATTTGGGGTGATTCCTGATACCATTCAGCAATCTGAAGCTGCTCTCAGAGCCCTCCTGCTCTCAGTTATATCAGAGAGATGATACACAAGTCTCACCCACAGGATTTAACCCAAAGGAAATACAGTCAGATAACTTCAGTGTGTAAATTCTTCCCATGACTTTATCAGAGTGGAGAAATACAACAGGCACTGAGGCTGCAGTCATAGCTGAAATATTTTAAACTCAGTTTTGTTGTGTGTTAAGACACAAAAGCCACATCCTTGAGTCACAAATGCTGTGAGCTATAGCGGGCAAAGAATATACTCTTATTAAAAGAAACCATAACCTTCTCTAATAACAATGGCCCCGACTACAGGACAGAATGGAACATAATTTAAAAAAAAAAAAAGAAAAGAAAAGTCAGTGGAAGAAATGGCAAGTATGAAATAATTCGTTTGAGCTCACGGCACATCAGTAATCCATGGACTGTAAGTCTGGTTATCATTGACAGTAACCTTATGCAAAAGTATAAAGAATTTATTTCCCAAAGATGTAAGACCCTATGGAAACCCCATCTAAGTCTGGTCAGAAACAATCTTGAACCAACCCTAATTCTCTATATCCAATTTCCTAAGTTATTTGAATCTTCATCCAGACTTTGAAGCTTTTTAAGTGCAGTGCTCTGAGTATTCTCAAAGGCAGTGGAAAAAAAAAGAAATCTGGATCTAATGTTCTTGGCAGCAGCACAATCTGTGTTCTAATAACTTCCATAAGTACTGAGCTTGCGTGTCTCAAAGCATATTTTATCTGTGATACACTTCACATGCAAGGGCTTTTAATTTTTATTAGTTGCAATTAAGCCTCCCCGCTCAGTCCTCACAATAGGGTCTGAGGTTCGGGTGCAGGACAGAAGTCTGTAGTGACCTGAGTGCACTTTTAACCACCTCCCATGAGCAAAGAAACCAACAGAAGGAACGGGAAAGCCCCGTCCCTGCCTCCCAACACTGTCTGTGACAGCATCATCCCTGTTCTCTCTGACTGGAGCAGCCCTGCAGATGAGGCACATCCCATCCACCTCCCTGCTGAGTCAGCATGGATCCAAGCCTCTGGACACAGAGCACTTGCATCCACTCGCCATAAATCCTGACCCCTTATCCTTGAAAAGCCACAGCACCGCTGGCAAATTCAAACATATCACAATAATGGTTGCTCCTCCTGAACCTAAATATTGCCCCCCCTCAATTGCATATTTCAAATAAATCGTGGAAAAAATACAACAGGTAGAGTCAGAGGTACAAATCATTTTCCTGGTGGCCAGAAGGCTACTGGGTATATCTGATAGTTTCCAAAGTACACCATGGGAACGAGCTTACCTGATTGCTTCTTCATTCTTTCAAGATGCCACACAGAATTGAGTCACCTGTGATCATCAACAACCTGTGATGGGAGAGGTTTTAAAAGTATTTTACCTTTAGAAAAGCTATAAAGGAAGTTAGAAAACAAAACAGAAAGAGGTGTGATAGACTGAGAGAAATCTCCCTCCCTCCCTGAGATGAAGGGGTGAGATAAGGCTGTGGTTGAGGTGGTGGGAGCTGAGCACAGGCCGTGGTCATCACTCCCCACTTCCTGCCCCCTCCAGAATTCAGTCCTCAAAAGCATGTGAAGTGGAACTAAAATGAGCTTACTTCAGTTTTTGACATGAATGCAGTGCTGCTGGAAGGTTGGGGATGGACAACCCTGGATGAGGGACTCTGCATCCCAAGGATGGATCCTGCCTCCCCAGACCCCACTGAAGGGAAGGGTCTCACTGCAAGGCCCAGCTGGTTCCCATCCTCTGCCAGGCTGCAGGCACTGGGCAGGCTCAGGCCCATAGGATCAGGTCTGGTTTGCAGACTGGCAATCCAGCAGAAAGTATAACCCAATTTCCAGGAGCTCAAACGAGCTTCTCATTCTGCAGTCTCATCAGGATTCAAATCAGTCATCACAAACATCCTTTATCCAGTTGTTACTCACTGAGCCTCTCAGTTCTAGAGAACACATCTCTCCCAGCAGCTCTTCTGCTTCTGTGGCTTTCCAGTTACAGAAACACCTCCTTGTCTGAGGCAAAAGACACCAAGAAGTTCTGAGCACTCACCCTCAGCCCACAGCCAGCACCATTTACTGCAGGGCAGGTCCAGCTCCAGAGCTGGGTGTGAGATGCTCACACAGGCACTCTCACACCTGAGGCCAAGCACACCAGGTGAAAAGCTTTGCCCATGATTGGCACCTGCAGGACCTGCACAGCTGCTCTCCCTTAAAACCATCAGACACAACGTTAGAAACATTGAGCTGGTTCCCAGCAGCTTCTGCAAGTGGTGTTTTACACCTGGTGCAGATCTCTGCGGTGCTAACAAAACAGTAGCTCTTGATAGCAAAATTCCATTTTAATTTCCAACAAATTTTAATGGAATATTAATAGCAGTTTCTACATGTAAATCCTGGACTCTCTTAGAAATACAGCTACTGGCCTGTAGCAACAGCAGGACTGGGAAAGGACTTGGAGAAGAGCAAAAGTTCCTCTGCCAGCCCCTCAGAAAGCTCCTTGTCCATCCTCTGTCCCTTTGCCCTGGCCACACCACTCTGCCTCTCAACGATTTACTTTTGTCAGAAGGGTTAAAAAGTGTTTAGTTGATAACAAGCCAAAGCAACCACAGGGTCCTTCTCACCCAGTATCCCAGGAACACTGACACAGGGCTGGGCTAAGGTGGGGGTGCTCTGGAACGAGTTCAACTCTGCTCTGCCTTGTTTGATGTGCTGAACAACACAGGTCCCAGGTGTGCTTCCACTGCAGGGTGGCTCAGATCCCATCCCACAGCCTTGACAGCTCAGGGCAACTCCACTGTGAATTATAAAAGCTGCTAAAAATGCGTAAAATATTTTTTACTTACTCCAGGTAACGTGCCTAGGACACAAGGTCACTGTTTTTCCCTGCCACTCTCCAAAGGACATTGTGTAGACTGAGCACAACTATTTGTTGCTTGTTCTGTGGAAATCTACTTCAGCTCCCGTGGAAATGTACTTCAGCCTGTTCTGTGGAAATCTACTTTTTCAGTTGTGCACTTCACAACAGTTGCTCTGTCCTTTCACCTGGCCATGGCTCGGGGCCACCACAACATGCTGGCCACTGCTCCTGCTGCCAAGCAGGCACTCAAGGGATGAGCATCACTCACAGGAGATAATTCAGCATTTTCTTAACAAGGAATTTGTTTTTAATAACACTTAACAACATTTTAAAGTTGTTTGGTTTTGGTGTTTTTTTATGAAAGTGCTTTGAAAAAAGGAAAGCTCGTTCCCAGGAAACAATTGAGCCCTGGAGTGGTCAGGCAGTTGGACCAGATGATTGCTGCAGGTCCCTTCCAGCTGAGCAATTCCATTAATTCCTCCCTCCTAAGCTCCCAGTGTTCCTTCTCACACTATCCAGCCTCTCTGGCCAGCAGCTGGCCCAGCTGGATGGGATCAGCCCTCTGTTCCCTGCACAGCTCGAGCCACCCTTGTGACAACGTGGCAGCCCCAGCACAGGCCAGGGGCACTGACAGAGGACTCAGGTGTGGGACACCCTGCACACAAGGTCTGGGCACAGGGGAAGTGTTTGACAGTGCTGCCTTTGAAGAATTTCCCAAATGGATATTTCCCATAGGATTAAACCCAAATTGCAAACTCATTGTGACTTTATGGGTCAAGTGTCCCACTAACAGGGGCTGTTATGTATTAACAGCTCAGGAAGTCTTCCTGACAACACAAGCATGGCTGGGCAGATCCCTTGTTTAGACAGGGATTTCTTGGCTATCTCTGTGGTCTAGGACACATGAGGGATCTGACCCGACAAGTATTTAGAAGAAAAGTGGGATTAGCACAGTGCTGCTGGGGAAACTCTGGGCACATTCTCAGGACAGAGCTCCTGAATCCTTCTGAGCCTTTGGGGGCAGCTGCTCAGCCCTGCTGGGCTTGGTTAAATCCCCCATCCCCTTGGCTGCACAACTGGCACTGAGAAGTGCTGAGTCGTCCCACTCCTAACTGAGGGCTGGGAGATGTGGTTGCCTTTATCTATATATCCATCCCCAGAGTTGTACTGAGGCATTTCTTAGAGAACATTTAGTACCTGATGGTGGTTTCTTAGAGACAAAAAATCTTCCTGGCCTGTTTTATCTGTTTTCAACTCTAACAATAACTTCTGTGCTGATTCAGTAAAAACCAGGTAGGTGCTTTTGAATAGTTGTGAAAAGGAAGGGGTTTGTTCATGATTAGGTGGATAGGACCATTATGTATTTGTTCATCTCATCCTGATGGTGCCTTTTCTGATCTAATGGAGGAAAAGGTATTTTCCAAGCTATTTGCTGTTCCCTACAGCTCCTCTGTCTCTAAGGAGGCACTGGGTGAGACAAACCCCACCTGGCAGCATCCCACCAGGAAAGCAAGAGCAGGGCAGTGCTGGAAGGCAAAGCCAGACCTTGGATTAAACTATCCAGGAGAGCTGAGGGAGAAGAGCATTCCTGGGAACACCAATCCTACCCCATTCCTGTAAAATCCAACCTCCCAGCTGGTACAAGAAACACTTCTGATTTCCTGAACTCAGAGCTGCTGTTTCTGAAAGAAGAGAAAGTGCAACCACAGTCAGAGCAGCACCCTGGCAGAACTGAATGCCAAGTGCCAAAGACAGGCACTGATTACATGAGGGTTAGCAAGCAGCTGCTGAACTCTCTGAAGCTTCAAGCTTGTGGTTTCCCAGGCATGAGATAAAAATGGCATTTCATCATTAAATGGTTTCCTCCTAACAGCTCTCCAACCCTTTTGTTGAACAAAAAAGCTGAAGCACCCGTGCAAATCTGGGATCTGCTCATTGCTTTGGCAGGTTCACAAGGTAAGGACTAAATAAGACAAAAATGGGTTTACCAAAAAGAGATATCCCACTGCTGAAGGCACTGGTGTGGGTTTGTGTCCCAGCAGTTGAGAGAGCAGCTGGTAAGAACCAGGTAGTGTTTCATCTTCTACAATAACAGGAGACAGAATAGGGAGTATAATCTGCCAGACTATACAAACATGCCTGGGAGGTTCCTGAATCCCACAAGCCACATATGTTCTTTTCTCTCAAATTATTTTATTTATTACCTATTATTCTTCAGATCAGATTAGCAGCAACCAAATCCTGCACACAGCATTAAAAGCAGTTTAGCATTCCAGCAGTTCTGCATCCACATTCATCACCTCCTACTTTAGATGGGAGCAAGGTAGAAGACAACTCAGAAGATTGGATTTTACCCAGAGAAAACACGCAAGCAAGACTATCTTTAAAAGTTCAGTATGATAACACACAGTTAACAATGGCATTTCCCAGCCCCCTACGCTGTTTCAGAAGTGGGATGTGCAGTGTTTGGCCAGAGTCCTGATGTGAACTTTATGTGTCAACACACCACGTTGACAGAAAGTCTAAGTAGGTTCCTCCTCCTCCCCCTGAAACCCAAAGTGTTCCAACCAGAGATTGGGGCTCTGGCTCATCATCAGTTGTTCTTCACATCTCAGACTGTCATATATGAAATGCTTTATTATAAGCAAAGCTCCTTATTTCCCAAGTTTATATTATGATGAGACATTTTACTAAGAAAACTGGAGGTCAACACTGAACTATTCTGGACAGGCAGCCAGCAACCACAAAATTCATGGCAAGCAAAGGAGCGCCCGGGGAGATTAGAGAGCAGCTCTTGAGCTGTGCTGTGCCAGGTCATTACAGCTTTCAGGAAAAAACACTGCAATTCCTACAGCTACCTGCTGTAACTATTCACACACAGCTTATCTACAAGACTAGAGTCTCATTCCTGGAAAGGAATGAAAGGAAAGAGGAAAGGTCCACTGTCCCCCAAAACCAAGCACGGATGCACCTATTAAGGACACCAAACAGAGAATCACTTCTGGAAAGAACATTTATTTTTGTTTCAAAACTTGTGATCCATAGAAATACAACAAAATCAACATGTACACAAAACTTTAAAAAACAAACAAACAAACAACTTTGGTTCAAAGAAATATTTAACATCTAAATCTTCTGAGGTACAAAAGGCACAAGACCAAGCACCCAAACACTGAATTGCCCACAGCACTGTTTGCACCACTACTACAGAGGAAGACTGGAGGGGGGGAGGTGGGGGGACATGGAAATAACAGCACCCAAAACACAAGGATGTGTACAATACCATTTGCTTTCTTCACAGGTGTTAGATAAGTCGTTGTCCTTTTTGTGTAAAGTGACAGGACTCTTGGAGAAAAAGATGGATCATTTCTTAGAAATGAATTGGAACAAACAACAGTAGAAAAGGAAACAGAAACAAAGGTCTGCAGCAGGCTGGGGTTCAGTCAACCTCTGTTCTCCCACAAGGTCTTAAGAATTCATTTCCTCTTTCATGAAACCATTTGTTTGAAACTGTGGAGACAAGGAATTGGAGTTAGTCACCACCATGTACAGTGTGAGTGTCACCACAACCCAGCTGGTTACACCAAGTAAAATTTCATCTCTCAGTCTGAGGATCCATGCTTAGAGTTCTCTACTCACCCCAGGGGAAATACATACAAAGATGCAAAGGGCTGGGGAAGAAAGGATCTTCCCAACTGCACAGTTGTGGAGCCA
Organism: Lepidothrix coronata; assembly: GCF_001604755.1. NCBI lineage: Eukaryota > Metazoa > Chordata > Aves > Passeriformes > Pipridae > Lepidothrix > Lepidothrix coronata. Next base: position 42,944 of record NW_016690403.1, read on the forward strand.
AGAGCAGCAGAGCAGTGTGGTCTGGCTCTGGGATCACTGACAGGCCAGCGTGCTCTGGCACTCCAGGGGAACACCTTGGAGGCTGGGGAGGGCAGGTGTGGGAAGGGATGACATGAAGCTTGAGAAGCTTCAGCAGCAAGCAAAAACTCCTAGACATTCCCATTTACACATTACAAGGAACTCTCATCCCTTTGCAGTTAAAACTATGCACAAAGTTTTGTAAGAACAGACCTGATTCTGGCCAAACGATAATTCAAGTTATCCTGATGCTGATGCACCACAAAACCCAGTGACATTCTTACACTTTGTGCTGTCATTGGCAACAAAACAAACTCACTAGAAAAGCTACAGCTAAACAATGAAGCTGCTTAATGCTTCATGAGACTGACTGTGGGAAATTTCATTATGGCCAAATGATTCTGGTAGTGAAAATGGCAACACTCAGGTTATTAAATGCTGTTATAAGGGGTCAGTATATCCCCAAATTGCATATACATGAGCCTTCCTTCAGGTTTTGTTTCTACAGGAGAATTACTTACCCCATTTACACCCTACTAGTACTGGACAAGCTGCATGCCTTGTTCTATAATCCCCCTCACCACTTCTGAAGAGATTGTACCAAAACACTGCTGTTCCCTGTAAAGTGAAATCAGATGTGGATTAGTCAGGGCCAGGGTAAGTTACAGGTCACACCAAGGAGAGGGGGTGCCTCTGAATTCAGCTACAGGCTCTTAGGAAGCACTGGAACAGATCACCACTGACAGCTCATGGAGAACCTTCAGCACCACTCTGACTCAGCCACGTTCAGAGTACAGAGGAGTTCTACCTGAACACAGGTTTATTTTGCTAAAAGCAGCTGTACAGAGAAACTGTTCACTTTATACATTACAAAAAAAGGGAAATGCCTTTTAGTCTGCAAGATCAGCAATGCAGAGCATTTTGTCACATCAGCTGACTTTTACATGGACTGTGCTGAGGCAGGGACAGTAACTAGAGAGAGAAGAAACCAACCAAAACACAAACAGGCTTTACCTTCTTGGGCCATATTGCTGCCCCAAAATCTGGGAAAACTGTAGCTCCTCCAGCTTCTACGTCGCTCATCTGAGAAAACAAAGCCCACAAACTGTCCATTTAAAGGTTTTATATCCGTGCAGTCCCATAAGCTAAAGTGCCACAAGGCCTGAGATTTCCACTTGCACCTCTACAAGGGGCACTGAAGAGAAAGGATGTGCTTCAACCAGCACCAACTGCAGAAGTAGCAGTACCTGTTGCTGAAGAATTTTCTTTCAGCTCAAGGCTTTTGTCCAGGTTATTTATGTCTAGATTATATAGTGTTTACTTCAACTATCCACTAGCAGTTGGGTACCTGCAGTGTTAATGAGCTAATGCTCTAGAACAAGAGAAAGGACTACAGAGTAAGTGTTTCAAGAATTTCATTCCAGTTTATGATCCAATTAGGAAAACCAGTGTCTGTTAAACCACATGTTTCCTCATAAATTGAAACCATGCCTTTGGAAATAATTTTCATGATTTAGTTTATGCATCTTGGTCAACCACTTCAAAAACTATACAAACTATTAGAAAACCTCACTTTCTGCACCATTTTTGTGCTGTTCACCAGCAATGTTATACCACTACAAGAGCTTTATGCAGCTCAAGCTTTAACACCTACAGCTATGGGACTCTAAAGACAAGCATTTATGCTTTGCCCATCTACACTGGCATGAATTTAACCCTATTGAATCCATCAGTAGCAAGGGATTCATTCTAAATTCTAGACTTGACCCAAACCCCACTGAAATTCCTGGGGACACTCCCATTAAAAACAGAAAGTCTTTCCACCCATTTCAGTAAGTTTTGGGTCACATTCTGATTAAAAGAAATAAATGAGTTGGATCCAGCTCCCACTAAACTTTGAAACTACTATTAATACACCCCCCAAGCCCCCATATTCTCTGTTGCAACTTGGATTTCTGTTTAAAGCAGATGTTATTACCACTCTGGTGTCCTCCTGCTTGGCACCTACAATAAAAGGGCACAAGATGCCACAGGTACCAGGTGTTTGCCCCTACCAGCTAGAAAGCCTGTGCATGCAACTTTGCAAGTTAATACCTGTGTCTTAGCAACACAACCACTGTTTTTAGTAAGGCTGTTGGCACATGTGTGATATGTTCTACATAGGAGAAATGAGGGCAAAGTGCCTTTGACCATGTACAGCTGGCAGAGAATAAGGGGTGTGTAATTCCCTCTAAATCAAGGCTTGTCCAAAATTCTGAGAAGCAAACAAAATACAGGTTGAGTTAACCTTAAAATGAAAACCTCTTTGCAGCAGACTATTTCACAGCTACCTATTTTACTCCAATTTTTGTTTCAGAGATTATTTCCTCCCCCCAACAAATCAAATTAAAAGTATTTCTGATTCTGTTTTGAGCAGTATTTCACACTCAAAATACCAGCTCAGCCACACGTTTTTCATCACAAAATTTTGAGGTTGTATCACTTAGAAGTTAAACATAGATGATTAGGTGATCCTAATGATACAGTGAGTATATGTTTACAGATAAAATATTGTCAGGGGACTGCTGTGAAAGCCTGAGGCCGTGGTGGCAGTGATGTTTAGGATTCCAGTGTACATGGTCTGTGGGCTGTATAATGCATGCAACTAATGGATCTTCCAACTTTGCAGTTGCAAACCCAGGGGCACCAAGTTTATCAGCTCTGCCTCCTGCATTTGTTGAAGCAGCAGCTATGCCAGAGCACCTCTGGCTTTGGCACACAGCTGAGGAGGAGGCTGACACACCACATCATCAAGTGCTGTCCAACAGTGGTGGCAGAACATGACTGTCTCATTACATGGCTGATAGTCAAGTTCTCCAACATCACACCACATGAGTACCCCCTACATTTGCCTCTGGAAAATCAGCCAAATTCTCCTCTCCCCACATGGAATCAAAGTAAGTAAAAGATTCCATAGCAGAGTGGCCAAAAAGGGCAAGATGGGTCCTGAATTCAAATTTTCTGCTCTGAGGTTAAATACCACCAGAATTTTATCAGTTCAGATGGGACAGCACCTGATGCTGGAAGAATAATGAAATCCCTACTTCCAGATGTCAGGGGTTTCTCTACAGATAACCAACTGCACAAGCTGTAAATAAGATGCTGCTCAGGTTATGCTCAATGCACAAAGGATCATCAATCATACTTACATAGTTTAAAAAAGTGGCCACACGATTTCCAGTCCCTAACCGCTTGAAAGCATCTGGCTCATCTTTCTATAAAATGAGAACAAACTGCAAATTTCGAGCTCTCAGACAGCAGACAGACAGACAGAGGTACTTACATAGTTAAGAAACGTCGCTAGCCTATTTCCTTCCGATTTGAGTGTGCTGTCAAAGGGGCGCTGCAACAGACAACAACTTTAACCCCAGTTCCACACAGGCTCCCACCAGAGCCACAGGAGCTCTGCAGAGATCCTCAGGCCCAGTTTAAAGAGCTGGCAGAGAAAGGGGACAGTTCACTGGGGCGACAGGGAAGCCATCCCAAGCTGCATGCACGGAGGAGCTGCACCAAAGCCATTCTGAGGGCAGAGCAGAAGCAGTGCCTGTGGCACACACGTTAGCCAAGGAAGGTTAACAACAGGCCATTGTTGTCCTGGGCACTCATCCAAAGTCAACAGCTGAGGTGAATACAAAAAAACCTAATCTTCACTGGGCTCTAGATAACACAGCAGATTCTCATAGACACAGCAACTCAAAGAAATACTGTCATGAGAGGAGAATATGCATTTTTTTTTTTGCCAGCAGACAAAACTGTAGAGTAGCAATAATGAACTTCTTTCAGGTGGTTGCCTGTCTACAACTAAAGACCACATCAAAAAGATCAAATTGTCTTTAATCTGTAAGAAAAATTGAGTTTCATTTGTCAAAGTAGGAGATCTCACTGGTGCCAGTTTAGAAGCAGAAAGAAAATCTAGAATACCAGTGTCTCTCTTAACTTTTCATTTCATTTGTTTGAAGGTTATTTACATTGCTAATAGTCAGGAAATCATTTCAGTCAGGAGATCTTCAAGTGCATTCTTACACACAAAAACAATATTTAACATTTAAAGAATAAATCAGTATTTAAAAAGACAAACAGTAAGGAAAACCACAGCCACTGTCTCTAAGGTGTTATAGTTCAATCTACTTGAAATATATTTTAAGAAATAAGAGGCCTTTCCTGAAATGGGTTCACAAAATCCCCAGGACTGTGCAGGTGCAAATTCAACCCAAAAGAGCCAACACTGGAGCACTGAGATACAGGGGATTCCCTGGTTACTGCCACTGATGTGAAACCCATGAATTTCTGAACTTCAAGAGCAAAAAAAAAAAAAAATAAATGTCTAACTCGAACAATTACTAAAATCTCCAAGTTGCAATATGCAACTATTGAAGTGCCCCTATTTGAGAACTGAGAGGAAACAAAAAGCTGCAAGGCTGATCACAGAAAATCTGTGGTGCACAGAGAGCCTGCAGGACCAGCCCAGAACTGCAGCAACCTCTGCGACCGCCCGGCCCCGGCTGACCCTGCAGCCAAGGGCATGTTCCAAGTGGAGCTCTGCCCCAGCTGCCTCTTCCAACAGCAAAGCCCACACTGGCCAGTTTGATGCCTGAGGTCCTTTGAGTTCAAAGGCTTTGAAGAGAATTTGAGAGCATTTGCTCGACTCAGGAAACGAAGCAGTCAAAGCTAACAGGAAAATTGTCTCAGCGGGCCAAAGCTAACAAGTATGAGCTTCCATGGTGTTGAAACTCAGGATTTTTTTATTTTATTTTTTAAACAGTGCTAAGTTGGGTGGCTTCAATTCTGCACTCAGCTGTTGGGTTGTGTGCTCTGGCTGCAGCAATCCCTTCTACCAGGTAAAACCACCCTGACAGTCTGAATTAAGCCAGATTCCACTGAAGTACCACAGAAAGCAAGACATCAGATGGGTTTTATATTTGAAACTACCAGTCACTACAGCTCTTCAGTGTGATTAGCAGGTTCATGAAGTGGCTCAGGGTAATTATTAAGAATTTGCTCTTCTTTTCTCCCAGCCTGGAGCAAACCAGAGCTGTTCTCTGCCAGGCAGAGCCCTCTAGTGCCTGGTGTGGATCCAGCACCCACCACCAGCACATTCCCCTGCTCCCTGGAGCACTGTCCTCCTTAACACCAACCCCACATCAGTGAGGCTGGAAAAGGCCTCTGAGATCTTCAAGTCCAACCTGTGACCAAACAGCACCTTGTCAACCAGACCAGGGCACTCAGTGCCAGTCCAGCCTTTCCCTAAAACACCTCCAGGGACAGTAACCCCACCACCTCCCTTGCAGCCCATTCCAATGTTAATCACCCTTGCTGAAGAAATTCTTCTTAGTGTCCAGCCTGAACAGGACACTGTCCAAATGCTAAAAACTAACATCATAATACCCTCTTGAGAGCCCAGAGCTGCAGCCACAATAAGGCTTTTGCCAGAAGGGCTGTATGACCTGTGAGGACTTCCATAATGGCTTTTTTTGGAGGGAAGGTGGAGGATCTCTCCTCCTCGGCCACCTCCTGCAAAATGCTTTAAAACATCCAGCAAAACAGGATTTGAACAACCTTGTTGAACTCAAAAGCCTAATGGAACAAGGCAAACTCACAACTCAGGGCTTGCAGACCCCAGTTTACAAATGAAGCAATGGAAAGAGCACACTCAAGTGCTACATGACTCTTTTACTGTCTATACTGTGCAAGGAATCGAGGTCACAGAGATATGCAGGAAGATCTGTTCGTTATTCTCTTGAACTGTCAGCATCAGAGAAGGCAGTGCAAAGGCTTTCCAAAAGTCACAGTCCATCCATGCAACAGGCCTGCATGATAACTGCTATAACAAAAAACATTTTCAACAGTGTTCTTTCAAACCAAACCACTCCCCCCTCCCCATCCTTCCAAGAAATAATTGCAAGTGTGATCTTACCCTAGAAAAATCAAAGTGTGGCTCATACTGCCCTCCCATTCCGTAGTTGGCAACCTACAGCATGGAAGGAAGCACAAACATCCACTGAACTGCAAGTGGCTGCTGCTGCTGAACAGCATTTGCTCTCAGAAATCCAAAACATGCTCTGAGAAACAGCACTCTGTGGCAAGATTGTTATCTATAGCACACTTCATTTCTTTTTAGATTGCCAGGAGGGAGGTACACAGATGAGAAACGACTGAAGTGCTTTTTCCCTTTCATAGTTCAAGGGTTTCTACTTATCACTAAAACAGCCTGTTTCATGTGAATTAGCAGCAGTAGCTTTACCACACACTTGCTTCTCTCTGAAGAGAAGGCAGCTGAGTGGGATCAATTCTCTGTGTCCAGCTTAGGAGACAGATTTGTTGTGTGATTTGTTACATCCACATGCCCCTCCAGGACCACAGAAGGCTCAAAGTAGCTTAAAAGCACCCCTTTGCTTACTTTACACCTGACCACCACATAACATATGATTGAGCTACTCTGAGGCTGCATTTAACATGTCTCCCAGATCCTTACACCATTGCCAGGTTTCTGTGGATATTCTGTAATAAAGCACTTTAATCAGGCTCTGAAACAGGAACTCAAGGAGTATGGAGGAAGAGAAGCAGCAAACAGGGCAGGTACAGCTACTCTGGCAGTGCTGCACCACTGCTACTCTCCTTCCTCTCCCCAACAGCCAGTGGTCAGAACTCATATGAGACTACAGCAGGACTATGAAAAGTATTTGGGTCTTTGAAAAGTTCAAATAGGAAGGAGGTTCAGCTTTCGCAGACTTGAAAACAAGCAGCAGGCATTTTTCTCAAAACAAACTGATAAATCACAGATTCCTGCACAAAGTCATCTTCCATTTCTTTGATATCTCCACCCTTCTCTGCCAAGCACACTCAGGGCAAACATCCACCTGCACCAGACCACCAGCTAATTCCACCAGGATGAAGCCAGTGCACTGACCTGCAAGAGCTCGGCTGTTTTCACTGTCAGCCCTGTGATCTGCTGCATTCGTTGGTTCACCTTGGCCACAACAGGATCATCATCTTCCTCCAACCATGAGCTGGCACAAGGGAAGGATAGAAACACGTTATTTTGGAATACCAACCACAAGAACGTGCTTCCTAAGGCAGAAGGATTCTTCTGCCCTCAGTTAGACGGCTGAAAGAGCCATTTTCCATGCATTTGTTGGGGAAGCTTTGGTTACATGCAAAGCAGTTCAAGTTTTCAGCTGTAGGTAGGAAGCAGGCAACGGCTGTTAAGCACAAAAACCTTAGAGCTCAACTCTTCTCTCTTACCTCTTTGACACCCTGTAGCTAGCCACTGTAAGGACACCGGTTTTGGGATCACGTACTGTGGCTCGTGCCAGCTGTGTCAAAAAAAATCCCAAGGGGGAAGAAACACATCAACTACAGGATAGAAATTTTTTTTTTATCTCATCTTAACCAAAAATCAAAACCTGGTTTGTCCAACTTCAATATATACCACTGGATGAAAGTTAGAGCTCCAACCTAGAGTTTGTTCTGATTTCACGCTCAAACAATACATGCAGAAACACAAGTACAATCCAGCACCTGCATTTGATCCTGGGAAAATAGTCTGATTTGAGTGCACAAGCCATGATATTCATTGAATCCATGAGTTCCTTGCTGAACACGTTTTGGAGGCACTTTTTTAAACAGCTGGAGTCAATATTAGCAAGAGGGAACAACAACGAAAGCTAAGAACAGATGAAGCCCAAGTTCCTGGCATAGAGAAAAATCACTGGATACTCCAGAAATTTAATCAGCCCGCTCCTGATGTGGACTAAAATAACCCTACCTCATTCTCAAATGAAAAATAACAAGTGAAAACTTTTACAGAATGAGTTACAAATTATGGGGTAGGCAAATCCACAGCGGTAGAAAACTCCTGAGGGCAACTCTCAGCATTCCCGTGCTCAGATTTTCCAGCTGGAAGACACCTGGAACATCTAGTTCAGAGACAGTTTGATATGTATTATTACATGATGAAGATAACTCTGTAAAAAGCACAGCTCACCTGTAAGTTTTAAGCAGTGAGTTTATCACCATGTTTAGGCCATATCACCAGATTTGTAGGAGAAATTTGGAATTTGGCAAAACTGATGAGGTTTGCTGTGGTGTCAGTGACTGCTAACAACACACCAGGTCTCTTTGGTTTCATACTTGCAGCTGAGAACAAGAACTGGGACAGTCCTTTCTTTGACTGTAAGCTCAGACCACATTTAAATTTAAACTCCTGCAAACCACAAACACTCTAAATCATGCCTCCTTCCTTCCACTTAATTACAGGTCATAGAAAGCCTTTTTATTTGAAAAGCCATCTTCTCTGGAGCATGCAGTCATTATTTCCCTCATTTTTCCCTCCAATAAGTCTCCAGCCAGCTTTACAATCCATGTCAGCTGTCTTGTCCCTATACAAGAGTTCTTGGCACAGCTGTTGCTGTAATTCTGACTCACTGCTATTTTGTTCCAGATTTCTCCTGCATAAATCATAACAGACGAGCCAGGCTGACTGAGTGCTGTTCTTCACTTGTACACTGAAGCACAGCTTTGGGGATATAATTTTTGCTTCCCAACCTTTTCATTCTGCTGCCATTTTCAAGCTTGTATATACTTGCTTGATTTCTGCACCTAGCATTTGATCTAAATAAATCAGAACTAACATTGATACTATTCCCTATCTGCTCTGATAGACAGGCTTCTTCATTTCAGACATACAATCTACACCTCAGTTGGTGTAATCAGCTGATAAATGTGAGGCTTCCTCTCTCAGGGTGGAGAAATCAGCCTTATACCAGGCATTTGCTGGGCTTTGAGGAATCATCATAACACACTACATTGGCCAGAAGCCTCATCTAGTTTTCCTCTGGGAGTCTGTGTTTAGTTTAGCAGGCACTCCCTTGGCTTTTCCTTCTGAAATTGTGCACTGCTGGAACCCTGCAGCACCAAGTTCAGAGATCTTCACATCCCCCCAGCTCCAGGCCATGGTTTGGCCTGTACAGACATGCCTGGGTTGCAGGTAACATTCCGAATTTTGGGAATAAGGTTCTCCTACTTTGATGGCAGACTTGTCCCAATGCTATCTGCATCAACAGAGTTAAGAATTCCCTTGACCCTCCCCAGCCAGCTCTGATGGATTGCCTGAAAAGCTGGAACTATTCTTTGGAAGAGGAGTAAGAGTGATTGCATTTTGCAAGGCAAGCATGCAAACCCACTTGACTGCAGCTACTCCCAATCACACACAGATGTTGTTTCTCTACAAAAAATATTGGCAAGTGTAAACTGCAGATAATGTTGAAGTGCTTGGACTCAAAAGTAGAAATTTCTTGCAAAATGTATTTTAGAATAAAGAAAAGTGCTCATCTTTCTAAGCCTAAAACTAAAATACCACTTCAGACTTCTATCTGAAAGCTCCCATAATTACTAACTAAAATCTCCTGGCTAAAATTAAGCTGTATTTATTAAGGACCATCTCGACTTGCATTTTCCATTCTTTCAGTAGTACTACAGAATTTAAAGCTATTCCTGCAGCTGAGATATAGACAGATTAAAAAAAAAAAAAACAAACCACAAACCCACCCTCAAAATGGTTGCTTTTTTTTTTAAAATCAAAAAGTTTCATCTGACTCTTAAGACCATAATATTTACCTACTCTTATAGGGACTGATCCCAGTCCTACACTACATAGATTAAATGAAAAAGTCCTCTGACATTAGTAGTACAAGCAGAACTCAGTGAGCAAGACTTAAGACTTTCCATAAAACTTTGAATAAAAAGGGAAAAAAAAAAAGCTGCCTTTAGAAAGCTCTTTATTTGATAAAATAGATTAAGTGACATGCTCTATGTGAATGCTTCCATTTTATCTGAAGCTCTTGAAGTTTTATAGTATGATGTAATAGGAAAAAGTCTCCATTTATGGAGGTGAGAGTCCTCCCTGGGACAGGAGTGTTCTGCCAACACTCCCATAGCTGGCTGGTAGTCATACAAGTGCAGCTTCACAAACATCCCAAATTATTCATGTTCTTGGGAAGCCTCAGTTTCTCAATCTGTTTCTAACTATTTATGCTTGCATTTAGAAATACATACAGAAGGGTAATTCTCCATGGGAATTTTAGTGCCATATTTCAGAGCAGTAGCCCAAAGAGGGCTAAAATGAACCCCTCATCTATGAGCCATGAGGTGTTCAGTTTTACTGCTTCTGAGACCTGACAGAAAAGCCCAGGTGTAGCATCTATTACTACTGTCACACTGTCAAACCTCTCTTGCCAGACGGGTGACAGGGAGGAAATTCCATTTCCAGAAAAATCAGTGAGATAATCACTACCTTTGCATTAGGTAGCTGCTTTTTTATTGTGTGCAGGGTCACCAGAACTCACATCATGCCTAACAGGTAACACCTATGGCTTAAAACAGAAGCAGTGGATTCCAGGACCCTCTAAGCAAAACAAACAAGGCTCTAGATATTTTCCTAGCACAATTTAAAAAAAAAAAAATCCCTATTTTTCTTTCCTACTTCTGTTGAGATTTGGGCTTTTTAAATGTCGTTTAAGTCTGGCTCCATTTCAAAAGGCAGACTTCAGGCATACTGCACACCGACTGCTATCGCTGTCAGTCACTCACCATCTCCCTTTTCAGGTCTTTTCAGGTTAATTGCTTAAAAGCTTTCTAAGCCATTTACTGAGAGCTTTGCATAATTAAGTGCAACAATGCATAAATACCTTCGGGAGCCTGGGCTTTATGGTCCTACATCACCAGGCAGTTTCCAAATGGTTCCCCTTAGGCTCACAGCTGCAGTGTATCATCTGTGGTATGAAACCAGATCTTTCAAATCCTTTGCCTAGTCTTTGCTAACGGAGATTAAAGCATGGAATTAGCAGTCATTAGTGAGATGGAAAAAGGGAAACTTACCCTTGGCTTAGCTAGTTGTTTAATTTTCTCGATTTCTTCATCAGACATGACATCATAGTATCGTACAATATGAGGGCTGTCCCATTCATCCTCCTCCTTAAAGGGAGCTATGAGCAGGTGGGGGTTTCTGTTTCCATCGTGGTACCTACAAAACAGCCTTTTTTGTCTTCGAGGTGTCTGAAACAAAATGCCAAACAAAGCATTGTTTGCTCAAACACTTCATGAACTGAAAACACTTAAGACAAGAAAAGACATTCCACAAACACTGTAAAAACCATCAGCTGGCCAGCAGATATGAGAGGTAAGCAGGAGTGATTCTGCAATTTACTGCTAATAAAAAACAAGGTATTCCACTCAAGGTGCCACTGAGGAACATCTGAAACACTGATCTTTAGGGGAATTAAATCACAATAGGTTACAGATTAAGCAAAGAACTACACAAGCAACCAGCTGTAAAAAAGCCTGGTTTTTATAATTAAGATTATGCAGATGGAATAAATTGATTCTTTTTCCTGCACTAAGAATTAAAGCCGTGTTTGTTGAGAGGTACTGAGGACTCATTGGTCAAAATAGTCACCACAGGACATGTCTTTAAGTTGCAAAAGGGAAGGAATAATGTGATTCCATAAGCAAATTATAAGCAGCTCTCAGGGGAAAAAGGCTCCTTGGATATCTGTACAGCTGGCTTTAAAAGGGCTGAGTAGACAGACTGAGGAGAATCAGTTTTCAACAACCTCTAAGAGGTACAGCTGAGAGCTGTTTATGTGTCTAGGATTAAGAGCTAAAGGTGGAGAAGCCAAGACATAAGGCACAAACCTCAGCCTGGGCAGAACTGCATTTAACTTCTTCTAAAAGCAGCCTTACAGAAGGAAAAACTTAACATGTCCAACACCAAGCTTGACCACCCTTATGCCAAGGCAGCACAGTCAGGAAATTCTTGTCTTTCTCTTACCATTTTCACCCCTTCCCCTCTGCAAAGGGCCTCGTAGATGTCCCGCTCTGGCAGGTAGTCAAGAGGCCTCTCATAGGCTCCACTCTGCACCACAGCTTCTGTCGTTGTCCTGGTCCTGTTTACTGGCTTTTCTCTCTCCTTCTCCTCTCTTTCCTTCTCCAGCAGCTTCTCAAAGTACCTCAGGTTGCTGCCTGCTCTCTCGTGAGTGCTGTCTTCATGGGGACAAAAGCACACACAGCCAGTGACTTTGGCAATCTCAGGAGCTGTTAGTACACACAAGCCTTTGAATCAAGACAGCAACAGTTCTTCCCTTCCTAGACCAATCATCAGGCTCCAGTCTGCACTGAAAACCAGCACTGGGAAGTTTCTGTCTTTACAGAGGAAAGAGAGGTGCAGTGTGCAAAAGAATCTTTTCTGGAAAAACCCATCACAAAACTTGTATTCTGAGAAAAAAAAATAGTAGAAGTTTCTGGTCTTCACATTCCTCATTTTCTCTCAACTTTTCTGCCCAGTTCTACCCAAGATAAGCAGATCACAGAGCTCATCAGGCACGATCAGGCCAGCACTTGCTGCACCCCTGCTCTCCACCATGCTGCTCACCCACACTGAGCACAAGCACCCTTTAACCAGAGACTGTGGTGGAATTCAGCCAGTCTCCAGTTCCAAAGACTTCCCCCATGTTGGGAAGCTCCAAGGTATGTGTTACCACCTTACAGCCCACCTACAGCATCCATCCCCAGCTGTCCCAGGTTTATAGGGGAGGTATCCTGGATCACAGCACCTTTGATAGATCATCAGTGATTCATTAGTGATGTCGGTGTGAATCAAACATCAACAGATCTTTACCCTGCACAACTAAGAAGGAACCTGTTCACCAGTGTTTCTGGACACTGGCACCTAGAACAGGTTCTTTCCCTTCTGGCCCTGCCAAGCTTATTGTGTTTATCTCGTGGAACCAACCCCAAAGGTCACTGCAGTCACCACTCATGAGAGCACAGATAAGGAAGCTGAGCCCAGAGCAGAGGAAGCTGCTGCTCCCAGGGGAGAATGCCAAGTCTGCTTCACTATTTGCTGCTGATAAGGATTTGCATTTATCAGTGCTAAACCCCATTGCAGAGGGAGCTAGATTCAATATATATTCACAGTCTTATAAATTTTAATCTAAGAATCCTAATGTCTGCAGAAATTAGACCAATACATGTTTTTCAATAGGAAGGTTTCACCCACACTCAGGATGCTGCTAACATCTAAACTAAGAACCACAGCTCATTAAAAACCCAACAAATACATAACACAGTAAATGCTAACTCTAATTGAGGAGGACAGACCTTTCCAATGCAGGAAGCAGGCAAAGCTGGATAGGAAGCAATGATTATTTGCTTACTCAAGAGAAAGTTAGAAACAGTCCAGAAATAAAAGCAGGTTTTAAGAAACTCAATCTGTTCTGAATATTCAGAAATAAATACTTTAAGATCTCAGGCAAAGTATTCTTCTGGCATAGAAAAGTACCTGCACTGAGGAAAAAAAAGGAGTATGTAAAGTCAGTAGGACTTGACAGAAGGTGCAGCACTCTGCCCAAGTCTGTGGCAGCCTCAGTCTCCACTTGAGACAAGCAAGGCTTGAACCATTGCCCAGCACAGTGTCTCAGCACACTGCAGCAAAGCCCACAGGTCCTGCAGCAAAGCCCACAGGTCCTGCAGTCACACACTGGGGGCGCTGGGTAACAACACCAGGGACCATCAGACAGTTTGTTAAAGATACTTCATGTATAAATAACCGGGTTTTTTCCAGGACCCACACTTATTTTAAGTCCTCTGTCAGGAGCTCCTCCCAGCCAGCTCACAGTGTGCTGGGGCCACCACTGCCCTCAGCTCTGCTGGCAGAGCTCCCCAGGCAGACAGACAGACGTGCCTTTTGTCCTTACCCAGGGATATCAGGCGCCTGGTGAGCTCCATGGCCCTGTGCAGGTCCCCAAACTGGAACACAGCATAGCTGAGATAATCCAGGATCTCCACTTTGCTGACTGCAGTTTCCTCCCCCTCGTCGTGCTGCTTCAGGGCCTGCTCCATCCAGAGCACGGTGTGATAATAGTCCCCGTCGTTGTAGGCTGTCTTCCCCATGCCAAAGCAGTCACCTACTGTCAAGGTGGATCTATATTTTGCTCCTAAAAGCAAAAAGACAGTTCTGAGCAATCCACACAGAAGCACTTTTGCCTTCAAATACATTGATGAATATCTGTAAGTACATATTTTTGTCATCCAAAAATGCTTCCAAAAGGCAATTCTTTGACAATATTGTAGGTTCAGTATTAAAATGGTCACCTTCAGAATTAAAGAGAAAATTCTATCCTAATTCTATTTTAATTAATTCCTTTGGAAACCAAGAGAAGTTTAGCAGAAATTATAGTTTCAGCTATCGTGTTTTCTATTGTAGACAAAGGCAGAGAAGCCTGACTACAGGCAGAGCCAGCTTGTTTCTCTTTACTGGAGATCTATATTTGTGCATAAGCAAGCTGATGGTTATTTAGACAAACTGGGTACACATCTGACTGTAACTGCACTGCTCTTGAGTTGCTCCAGCTCAGCAGATGCACAGATAAGACTTAAAACTAAGTTCATTATTAAGCCCCCACATATAATAACTAAAACCACTGAGTCAGTTCATCTACTTTCACTCTGCCAATGCCTGTTCAGTTTGTAACCAGAGTGTTGGCAGTAACCATAACCTGTTTCAGTAAGTCTCTCATAAGCAGCAGCAACAAACACTTCTCAGGTCTCAGCTACCAAGACATCCCACTATGTCTCTGCACTTTCTAAAACATCTGTAGCAAAAACTGTTAATCCCTATTTCACAAAGGGCTTTTGGAGAGAGCTTGAGGATGCTCCCACTTCTGTTCAAGCAGAGGAGACCTTGGTGCACTTACCTGGTAAGTTCCCTCGGGACAGAGTTTCAGGATCCAGTTTATAGGTGTCCTGCAGACGCATCAGAGCCTTCGCAGCTCCAGTCTCATCCTCCTCAGTCGGAAAAAACTGGCGTTGGAATGTCAGATTTGCAATAAAGCCTTTGCAGTAAAAGGGAAAGACGTTACTTCCAGAGCTTGAATAAATATCAGTGCTAGATTAATGCAGAAGAGGAAACATCTGCTTTGGCTTGGGAAATGAGATTCAAATAATCCAGATTTAAAACCTTATTAGGCTCACAAGTTATAAACACATTGTTTTCTGTCTCATTTTATGAAATACGGTTAATGAGGAAAAAATAAGGGACAAATAACTTAACACCTCAGTTTTCTTGTCACACAATTACTGAAGTACAACGTGAACCTAATCATCTTCATTTTCCTGTAATGTCTCTTTTTGGCATGAAAACTTTAAATAGTTTTCATCAGTTCTCTTGCAATATCCACAGAGACAACTGTGGATTGTAATACTGGTCAAGGATCTCCAACTTTACTCCAACCTGTAAAGCCATAAGAGCTTTTCAAATCTCAGTTCAAGGGACAGAGACCCTGATCCAGGATCACCTCAGTAGGATAGGACCTTACCCAGTGAGAGGGTTAAACCTGACAAGTAAAACTTGTAAAAAAAAAAAAAAAATTATTCAGAAATAAAATTAAATGCACTACATAACATATCAAGGTTACACAGCAGGCTGGCTGGGCAGGACTGGGAGCCATCACCTGAAGGAAAACAAACCAACCATTTCCACTCATGCAGCAAGAAAAAGTATGAAAGGAAACCTTTAGAGAAAGAATTAGTGACAGAAGTACTCAAAAGAACTGAGTATTTTATTTCCATCTAGGATGACTATTCCAAAAGGCAATAAAAGTCTTGGCTGGAAAAAACTTCCAAGTACCTAAACTTTAGCATATGCAGAGAAGAAAGGGAAAACATGCAGTGTTCTGCCTGAAAAACATTGCCACCTCTACCTCACTGTCAAGGAGTCCAGTAAAAATAAACCTTTAAAAAAAAAAAAAGCTATGGAAGCAAATTCAGCCAGACACTGACAAAATGATGCAAAACAAAGGATTAGTATTGGAAGCACTTGATTTAGAAGGATAAGTTTACAGATAGCAACTGTACATTATCCTGTTATCAACAGACTGCCTATGAACATCTGCCAACTCTCAACGATACAAATTCATTCACCAATTCAGTATAGGACTCATTTCGAATCTTAATCTTATCTACTGATCAACATGATTAAACAAAGATCAACAAGAGAAGGAACAGACAGGGAAAGCAGATGAAGTAGTTTACATATAAAGGAACATAACCCAACAGTTGGCACCACAGCTGACAATTTTAGCATATCCTTTTCTCCCTTTTCCCCAAATAAAGCAGGTCACAGTTTCTTTGAGCCCTCCCTGAGTGTTCCAGTGGCAGCTTTCCCTCTCCTGGCTGACCAGCACACAAGTGGCCATTAGAAACAAACACTAGTTTGCTTCAAACAAACTTGGCAATAGCATTTAAACCACAGCTGAGCTTGTGGTTTTCCAGAACACGAGGGGATAAACAACTGTCCTAAGGCTCCCTCCCAGTAGCTCCTCAGGAACTCCTTACCATGTGTTGTATCCTGAAGAACCAGGTTTTCCAATTCCAGCCAGTCAGTGTTCAAACGCTTCACGAGCTTGTATGCATTGACAGGGTGTGCCAGGTACCCTTCTGGATCAGAGGTTGATTTGCTGGTCAGTGCATCCATTTTTTCAGCCCAACTGGAATGAGAAGTGTGCACCTCAGCCTGAGAACAATTCATGAATGCACATCTTCCTTAAGTCATTCCAATTACACACCTAGATCAAATTATTGCTGCTTTTGCTATCAAAACCAGCTTTCAACCTTTCAACTTCAGAAGTATAAAGCAGATTTTTTTTAAGTTACAATAGTCTCTTTTAAAAGGAAATAATTTCCCTGATTACCACTTTAAACCTTACTACAGTAGGCATGCATCTCACTTGTAATGAGTCTTAAAAGCACCAGTTTATACACAGAATGAACAGACATTGTCATTATCAATACTTAAGGAGGAGACTGCTTCTCCTCCAAAGGGCAGCTTTTCAAGAAAGGAACATTTCGGGTATATGTCATGAGAATTCCTATCATTTCACTCCTCCACAGCCCCATCCTCACCCTACACTCCCAAAGGGTCAGATTGACATGTCCAGCCTGGAGTTCAAAAATTCTTTGGAAAGCTTGGCTCCTTTTAGAGGCACTGGGCTCTTCTGAACCTGGACCTCATTTAGACTATCCTAGTGTCACACCCTAGCAGACATTGCTTTTGGCTAGATAAGCACTAACAGTCTTCCTAATGGACACAGAAAATTGCAGCTGTCAGCAAAAGCCTTTCAAGTGATCCAAGCAATCAGGACAATGACTGAGATGTGCCACAGCCAGGTCAACAACTGAAGAGAAAAAGGCAGGAGAACTGTCTCTGAGGGGTGTCTGTGGGCAAAGCCAGGATGGGATGGAATCCAGGGATTCAGGATGCACCACCACACAATGCCCCTGGCACACTCTGCCCTTGTAAGGGGGCTGATGGCACAAAACAACAGGTAGCACAGAGCACTGGCACACAGGGGCATTCAGCTCACGTGACAAGACTCCTCTGATGTGACTTGTGTCCTGTCCACAGGAGTTCTGTGATGGCACAAGGACCAGGCAAAGAAGGAAGGGCTCAGCAAACCATCATTTCTAAAGAAGCAAATTCTAAAGGATATTTAAAGCAGGGACCCCTCCTTGCAGGTTTATGGACACAAATTAAACTAAGTTAGTACCTCTGGTCTCACTGTGATCATCTGCTGAGGAAATACCAACAGCAGAGAGTGGTGACAAAGGTGGGGTGTGATTGAACACAGATGAGCCATTTTGTCACCCTTCATTACACAAACCTCCTCCCCTACCTTTTAATCTGAGAGAGCTTGTTCTCCTCTGCTCGAATATATTCCTTTAGAGACTGGACCAAGTCTTTCTCTGCATAAATCAGGTCTGTCATTTGACCTAAAAAGAGAGTAGGAGCAAATGTTCATCAGACCTAAAAAAGTAATGATTTCCAAGTGCGCAGAAGACAAACCTTAAATGCTCTAGGGCTATGAAAACCACCACAAAGAACAGACAAATGAAGAGTGTGCACTTCAATGCCTGTAAACCACAACAGCTATTAGACATACAAGTCTGGCATTCAGATCCTTCCAGGGGCTTTTGAAGTCCCAGCTTCAGTGGCTCATGCAGCTTTGCTGTGACCCTCCCATTGACTTTTAGCATTGCAAGTGTATGCAGGACAATAAAAATAAAGGGTTTACATTCTATTGAGTTGAAGCAACAAAAGATCCAGAGAGTTGCCAAAGCATCTGTGCTACACATGGATACAGATTAGGTCACACTAATAAATTATTAACCTAATCACTGGCATCATTTAAATCTACAGCTCTGCAGTCTGGGTAACTGTGGAAACACAACCTAACATTACATACAGAGGGATTTCAGATTAATGTTCATAGATGACACACACACACTCTCTCCTGATCAGCATTAGTGGGAATTGCTCACATGTCTGTCCTAATTGCTATGACAAACTTGGCTTTTCAAAGCCCAAACCGAAAGACCGGCTGAGATTTGCAAATGCAGCCACAGCTTCAGCCGCAGCATTCCAAAGTCATTATTAATGAGGCATGGTTAAGCAGATAGCAGGCAGCAGGCTGTGCTATTTTCAGAGTTAGGGAAGGTCCAGAAACAGGTAAGTGTAAAAAAAAAAAAGGTGATCCTTTGGGGAAACTTTACATAAAAATCTGCTTAACTCAGGAAAATGAGAAGCAAACAATAGACATGTAGTTCAATATTGTTTAGCCAAGCCCAGAGCACGTGAGGAGGTTGGCAGTGGGACACAGCTCTGCTGGCTCCAGCTGAGCAGTTCCACAGTGGTGCAAAATAACCCACCAGGAGTTCTGAGCTTTGCCATTCAGAAGCACAGCTCCCCTGACTCAAAGGACATCCTGGAGAACAGCCAGTGGTAGTTAATCAGCCTCTAATGCCCTTATGGAGGGGAAGTCCCCACACTGCTCCATGGGAAAACATTGGGCCAAGTTACAGCAGAAAACTCAGTTTGTGCTTATTTTGAGGCTCTGCCACAATCAAACTTGGTTGTATCACATCTATTAGAATACAGGAACTAAAGTGTCACAAAAATCAGTTTGTTTTTAGGATTTATAATAATGTGAATTCTTCAGGATTTACTCAGGCCTAACAAAACACACAAGGCAAGGAGGTTATTAATTTTTACTTCTGACACCCAAATCCAACTTTTTGGGAGACTTCAGGTCCTCCGAAAACACATATTTCACATACTTATCATTTCAATTGTTTTCATAAATCAAATTCAGGACTAAGCTTTTTAGCATAAAAAGTTGTGCTGTGTTAAAGATAACAACAGATGCACAATTCTTAATAGAACACAGGCCCTGCCTTATTTTATTGACAGAGGCCCCAGAAAAACTTGTATCCTGTTGGTCACAGTGTGCTAAATTACCCAACTGCAAACTAACTGCAGAAGAGCAGCATTTCCTAGTACAGACAGTGTTTGACAGGGCCATGTGAAGAAAGCCATGTGCTCCAGCTGTAAACTTGAACAGTTCTGGCAGTCACATTAACTCCAGCACAGCATCAGGCACTGGTTCCTTCATACCTATGGAGGTGAAGAACTCTGCTTCTGTGAGCCAGAACAAAACACAGGTGAAGAACACCAACTGCAGCCAGGGCTTCATCTTCCAGACAGCTCAAACCTGCAACAAATGGAAAGAAAAAGGAGGAGTAAAATCAGTTAACTTACTTGTGAGGAAACAACCCAAGGCATTAATCTTTACCTTCAGTCATTTTATCCTCATGAAAATTATTTATGTCTTTGAAAGACTGAATTCTGATTAGTAAAGCTTGAAAAAAAGTCTTCAACTACAAAAGCTGTTAGTTAACAGTCTTAAATGCTATCTTGTATACTCTTTGGGATTTACATGAAAGGCACTGGAAAGCCCACATGAGAGAAGTAAAGGAAGCAATATATTGTCCACTGAGACAGTGAGAACAAGCTCTTTTGCAAGAGCAGCTCAGTGCCTTCCATGTCACGCATAACTAGAGCTGGAAAATATGAGACTCACAAAATTGTATTATATTCCAATAATAATAAGTCTAAATTAAATGGTCAGACTTACAGTATGCTATAAAATTCAGTTATATAAGACCTGTCTAGAAACACAAATAGTGAGAAAGCCAAATAGAGCATTTTGTAGCGTGGAAGAGGCAGCAACGGTTGGAAAAGTTAAAAGTGAAATTTCCAGCTCTGCTTATTCAAGATGCATCATCTCAGCATATTGGCCTCTGGGCACAGGCCTTATGACTTCTGTATTTCAAAGGCTGTGCCAGTTTAGAAACTCAGCCCCCAGAGATGGAGGCTAAAAGCAGATTGTTGTGCTTCCAAAAGCACAGCCTGAGGGAGCATGGAAGGGAAAGGCAGCCCCAGCAGACAGGGTCAGGTGAAGGAAGGGATGCAAGGTGTGTACAGAAGAGCCTTCTGCGAGCTGCAATCCTCTTGGGAGATCTGATGGCCAGGATCACCATTTCCAGTGAATTTATGAGGTGCTTGGATGCACTTGGATCAGCCCACAGCTCACTCTGGAGCTGCCTGTTCACCCAGCAGGACCAGCCACCACAGCCAGCCCCGAGCAGGAGCACAGCTGCTCAAACACTGAGCTCAGGAACACCCTGCACAGTGGCAGAGGGAGGGTGGCAGCTCCTCACCTTGATTCAAAAACCAGTTATTCCTTTTTCCTACCCCATGTAACTGGGTACACTGGTGGCTGGAAATGATCACTTGCAACCTGCAACCAAATACAGCAAAAATGCAGCTATTTGGGGCAAAATGGAACCACTTAATCTGAGGAGAAAGAGGAATGGAGGGGAGAAGAGAAAATACATGGAATATCCTAAAATTTCAAACAATGCAGCAAGTAGGAAGACATTAAAATAAGATAATTCTGGAAAAGCTCTAGCTTGTTATTCCCTTGGGCTCCACACATCTGCCTGCATGGCAGGAGGCAGAAGATGAAAAGTGGATACTGCCCTTTCCTCCCGGGATTTTCAAGCCCACAGCACAACAGAAACCCTCAGATGAGCTCATGAGTGCCAGGGACACAAACACCAAACACACCAGTGACACCACCATCACTGAGAACACCAGAAATAGCTCTGTCCTCTGCTGGGTATTACCACATGGCAAGATGATTGTTTTAAAATTATTCTTCCGATTGCTTTACAAGACTACACAAGCAATTAGAAACATTCACCACAACAGTTTGCAAGCATGAGTAAGCAGGAAAATGTCTCACAGCATCACAATAAGTCTTCTCCTTTCTCTCTTCTGTTTCTCACCCTCCTGCAAACCACATATTCCCAAACTGCTTGTTCAAGTCAGTTCAGAACTAGTACATGGGTAATCTGAGAATTGAGCAAAGCTGAGTGAATAGTACCATGCAGAGGTCTGCCAATACTACAAGCCACAATAAGTGATGTAGCAGAAAGCCCAGCAAGTCAAGAACACTTGGGAAGTACATTAATTTGGATATATTAAGCCTCGTCTGTCCATCTGCATAGCCTGTCATCATTTAATGGAGTGGTTTTTTGGATGCACAACAGAAAGCCTGGGAGAACAATTACAAGGGAATTTTCCAGTTAAAACAACACAACTCTACATTCTGCTGCACCTCCCCACCATGTTCTCTCATGGCTGAGGATATCTGCCAAGAAGTACACTTACTACAGCTAGCAGCTTGTCTTTATAGCAGATCTTTAACAGCTTTACCATCCTACTCAGTTTTACTTGAGTCAATAAACAGAAACTTCAGTAAACAGAGAAAGCAGCTCTTGCTGAACAAGCAGGACACCTGGCTGCAGGGTTTGCAGATTGTTTGTACACATTCTTTTCACAGCTGTTACTGGGAAAACCAGCACAAATAATGAATTACAGGAGGCTGAATAACCACAGTCTTGGACAGGAGGAGTATGTGTGCACAGACACACGTATGCCTGCCCACCCCACCCCAGCTGAACCATCTGCTAACAAAGAGGGCAAGAGGGGCAGAAGGGGCACTAGCAGCTCCTGCCTCAATAATGGAGACAAATATTTACAAAGCCAGTCTGTTTTATTGAAACAGAAATGCCAGATAATAAGCCTGTGTAAACCAAATACTGCCTATGTTCTTGGCTTTTTTTTTTTTTACTTCTTTACAGTGTAGTACCCTAATGAATCATTGCTCCCACTGGAAAGAGTGCTGTCAGGCTTCAGAGAGCACTGGCAGCAGGAAAGAAGGTCCTTCTAGACAAAATAGTCCAGGCTGGAATTTTTCTTCACAAGTTAGACTGAATTCTTTATTAAATAAGCTTTCTGAAAGCTCTTAATCAACATGATATAAAAATACACACTTGACCCATAAAAGAAAAGTTGCTTGCACATCCACCAGGGTTATCAGTTCCTCACCCACTCAGAATCCAATATCCAGTCACTGGAGACTCAAGCCAACTCCCAGAGCCAGGAGGGAGGACTTTTTTTCAGGTCAGAAGGGGAAACAAATACCTATTACTCATCCAGTGCCTTTAGGACTCAACTTCTGATCGAACTGATATGCTGCAGTCTCCTTTGTTCACCACAGAACAAGAGTCCTCCAGTTGCCTGACAGTCTAAGTAAGAACAGGGACTAAAAAAGCAAGTCCTTCATCCAGGCTTCAAAATTGCACACCCCTCTCAGGCAGAAGAATTAAATTAAGTGGAACCAACATAAGACCAGTCTGGGTAATGTAAAGAATAAAAGTTATGCTCTTTATTGTGGTAAATCAGGCCAGAGT
The DNA here is from genome assembly GCF_001604755.1 of Lepidothrix coronata. Classification (NCBI taxonomy): domain Eukaryota; kingdom Metazoa; phylum Chordata; class Aves; order Passeriformes; family Pipridae; genus Lepidothrix; species Lepidothrix coronata. The sequence goes on from NW_016690403.1 coordinate 65,711, forward strand.
GTGACTCGTGCTCTTATGTGAACACTCATTTTCTCACATGAATTCCAGGACAAACCCCACAATGTTCTTCCACTCCACACTTAGAGGTGACAGCACTCCCTTTGCTATGGGGCTTCTCTCAGGAAGCTGTGGATCTGGGCTGGGATGTAGCTGCTCCAAACTGCTACCAGCAAAGTCACCTCTCTTTCCAGGGGCTAGGTGGGGGAGGAATTTTTTACAGAGCATACAGCAATGGTTTCTTCCAAGAAATTAAGGCAGACCACTGTTCCCTAGTGTGGTTCCATTCTTACAGACCCACAGGTTGCTACAAAGGCATAAAGTTTGTGAGACAAAGTATCACAACTAGCTACTGTCAAAATCTGATTAAGATACCATTTTTCCAAACTACCAGAATACAATGTACAAGCTGATGACAAAAGGTTACAGCCCTGTCTCCTCCTCTGTGCTTGCCTGTGCTATTAGAGACACCTGGAAAAGCACTCCTAAAACAGCTGCTAACACAGGCATCTAAATTTAAAATATCATGGTGAAGTCCAACAAGAAAATCACTACTTCAAGGTGACCTCAGGCCACAGATGAATTCTTGGTGCACACACAGTCAGGGCCCACACGCCAGGCTCTGAAGGATGGTCCATCCTCAGACAGCAATTTGAGGTCAGACTCTTGGATGAGACAGGTCTGTCTGGGGCTTCTCCAAATGCCAGTGCTTTCCACCCTGTCTTATTGCTTGCAGACACAGCAAGGGGTAGTGGTGCAGATGGCTTCATCCCCTGCACAAACAGTGGAGCTCCAAAAGGAGGCAATAACCTGCTATCAGCATTGTCAGCTGCAGATAAGGCTAATTAGATTTAAGTGGAAAATGGCACAAACAAAAAACTGCAAGACTGCTTACTTAGAGCCAAAAGAAGGGCTTAATTGCAAACAGATTTTCAAGTTGTTGCCATGGAAGAGCTTCTCTCAGTACCAATCAAGAAAACCATCCAGCTTGTAGCAGTATTTCAAGTCTTGCAGATTAGCCTGACACATGATAGCAGCTATAAAACTACTTAGAAATTATTAAATGTTAAGGAAAGATTAATTTCATCCTAAGGAAAAAACCTACACCATTGCCTGAAGACTCTGAAACAAGTAATTCAGACCTGAAATTCATTATCCACATGCACTCAGATGCTCCAACGTTCAACCCCTCCTCTGAGCCAAAAAACTCTTGATTTAAACACCTGTCAGAGCCCCACCAAGACCATGCTGTTATTCTGGACCTCGTGTCAGGAGTCACCTCACACTCACCCTCAGTCCTACCCAGGGACAGCAGGGACTGCTCCCCTGCAGCACTGGGAGCCTCCTCACAGGTGAGTTCTCTCTCCATCCTTAAGTAACTGCTTCCCAGCTCCTTCCCCCAGTGCATGTTGGCTTTACTGCTCAGAGCAGCTTGTGCCAACATCACCACCTTTCTTTACAAAGGATTTAATGTGCATCTGAAAACAATTATAATTGCCTAGCAAATAACTCACTGCAATTGCCTTGTGTTTTTCATGGCAAGCCAAAAGAAAGTGAGGAAGAAGCTGCTCCTTTGCAAGCATTAATGAGGATACAGCACATTCACACACAACTGCAGGCATTTCTTCTAATACAAAATAAATTACAGCTACCTTAGAAGCCATAATCATCTTGATTAGCTCCCCACAGTTTTTTAAAGCCACAGCAAAGAATGTTTCTTCCACACTCCAGTAGACAACAGTCTAAAGCACAGCAAATCTGCCTTCAACTTACTCTGCAAGCTCTGCCCATGTGAAGCAGCCTGGAGTCAGATCCCACACTGTTTGTGAAGACAGCAAGACTCCAGGCTCTTTTTCCCCTACAGCTTGTTTTTTCAGCATTAGCATTTAGACTGCATTTTACTGTGCAAAGCCCATAACTTTGATATATCATCATACTTAATATACCCTGCCATTTGCTCCCATATAGCACAGAAAATATCCTCCTGTTCAGAAATAAGGGTGGAGGTTTTTTAATATTAAAAGGTCTACTGTCAGTGAACTGTTTCTTCCATTTAATATCAGCAATTTAATTAAAATCAGACATTATCTCAGAGGTGCAGGGGTTGTCTCTGCTCTAACATCACCCTAGAACGTGCCCACTTTCCATACTCCACGTTACCATGCCTCTGACATATAGAAAACCATACACAAAAATCAGAACTAGTCATAGGAAAAATATCTATGTTTACAGCTTGCTTCTTTGGAGGTTTGCCAATGTGCACAACATGGAAATTATAAACAGATTGAATTCCTGACTTAAACCTCGACTGAAAAACTTCTTATGCTAAGTGGTAAATCCTGCTCCCTCTGCTGTCACTGTCTTTGAAGTACACAATTCCTGCACTGCTTCCCAAAGTATGATTAATCACATTAAAAAATTGAATCTCAAGAAATTATGGCATTAGCAAGAAGCCACATTCTCGTCTGTTTGTGTCAGAGCAATGCCAATTTACAACTGCAGAATAATGCTCTGCTTGTGAAATGTGAGTGGCAGCTATTGGTTGCTATATATATATATACACTCACAACATACCTGTGGGATTATTTCCAAGTCCTTAATGCCAGAAAGATGAAGTATTACTCTGGTAAAGATGGCTGCAGTGGCCGCTCAGCTCAGCTCCACCCTCACAGAGCACCTATAAAATTAAAGAGCAAAAGGTTTTGTTACAAAAACGTCTTCTGGGGAAGCTCACCTTCAGGATTTACTACTGAGGAAGAGGGGTGATTACCGGCTAGGAACACCAAACATCACAAAGTCAGACAGCTCCAAAAATAGTCTTTATTTACACATCCTCCCTGCTTCCAGGTTACAAGGACATTCTTTGCTGCTTGAAATAAAATCATTCCTGTCTGGTCAAAGGCATGTTTTGCATTACTATGACATAACAAGCCGCTGTGCCCCAGCTGAGCTGCGATAACACTCAAGTGCCTTCAGCTTTCGCTCCAGCCCAGTCCCGTGCGCTGCCCTCGCAGAACCTTCTCCTCTGGGGCTGTGGCCGCTGCCCCGCCGGGTCACCCCCGGCTGCTGCGCTCCGCTGGCTTGTCCCCAGCCCAGCTGCACGGCTGTGTGCTCCGACCGGCACACGGACGGGCTTTTTGGGTAACGCAACACGAGACGCGAGCGGAGCAAGTGAGGTTCCAACACCTTCACGAAGCATCGCTGGCTCTGCGCTGAGCCCACGGCCGGCAGGGATCGCGCACGGACAATTAACAATTAACGCAGCTGGCACATCCAAGCGGGAACACCAGTCCCACCGAGCCCGGAGGGCAGGAAAAGAGGAGCCAGCCCTCGCACGGTACCTGTAACCGCGACACCTCTGACACGCTCACAAACCCCCAAGGGATGTTTCGCGATGCCACGCTCCCCCCTTGTCCCGCAGCGCCCGGCCCGGGGGCGGCACCGGACCCGCCCCGGACCCCCGAGCGGGGCCGGACCCGCCGAGCCCCGGCAGCGGCGCGGGCGCTGCCCGGGGCCGGACGAGCGTTTAAACTCAGCAGAGCGAGGCTGGACGCGCTGAGCCAGCGCAGAGCCCGGCTTAGGGCTCAGCGCTCCCGGGACCGCCGCGAGTGCCGGGGGCTGCGGCACCGGGCACAGCCCCTCAGCGCGGGACCGGCCCAGCCCCGGCCCGGCTCAGCCCTGTCCCGGTCGCTCCCCCGGTCCCGGTCGCTCACCCCGTCCCGCTCCGTGCCGCCCTCTCCGCTCCCCGTTTCTAGAACCGCCCGGGCCGTTCCAGCCGCGCCGCCGCTCGGGCCCCGCCCCCTGCTGGCCCCGCCCCTATTGAGCCGCCGCCACGTCTGAGGCCCCGCCTTCGCCCCGCCCCTCCACCGTAATGCCACGAGTAGCGGCGCACACCCAAACCCCCCCGCCCGCCTGGGGAGCTATGACATGGAGATCTGCTTTAAAACCAGGAGAACCAAACATCTTGTGGGTGTTTCAAACCCTTAGGTGCCTTAAAAGTGGAGTAAAAATCCCTCTGTGGAGAGTTTGGCTGCCGAATGCACACTGGAGTATTTTTGGATGCCCTCTTGTCTCTCATATTACAAGGGTTTGTCTGAGACTTCAGCAGAGGAAATATTAAAACTATCTGAAGAGTACTTATGTTGTGCCATATAGTATTTCCCATAAAACAAAGCACTGAGTCAGGATGGGGGAGGCAGGGATATGTCTGGATAACAGAACTCTTTCTGACCTCAGCATAGATCAGGTTTCTCCCTGAAACTGTAGCTAAAAAATAAACGTGTAAAAAGGCCTCTTACATGAACAAATTCTAAATTCAGCTGTGTGTCTGTCACTCTTCCTTTGTTTTTCATGAATGAAAAAATAATCACTGCAGATCCTGGAAGAGCAAGGATGGAAGCCAAAAGCCAAGGCATGCCAACATCCAGTCTCTGCTGTTCAAAGATCCAGCCAAAATTCTGACTGGTGTCTTTGCATCAGCCATAGCTAAAAGATCATGCCAGGCTGTGGAGGTGCTGTCTGCTGAAGTATCATCTAATTATTAGCCTTCCTTTAGTGTGTGCACAGATGGATCTCACGAGCTGAGGATTTGGCATGCCAAGGGAGATACAAACTGCATTAGCAGTGATGGGCAGAAGCAGGGGGGCTTCTGAGGTGGGAAAAGGGGGTATGGACTGGGATGGGTCCCCTGCACCAGCTGCACCTCTGGGCTCAGCACTGCCTGGTACCCATCTGACAGCAAAATCACAGAGCATTTCCTGACAGCAAAATTCCTGAGCGATGTCAGGAAGCCATCCTGAATCAGACCCTCTGAGCATTGCAGAAACACCTCCATCAGAAGGAGAAGGTGGGACTAAGGTGCAAGATTAGCCAAATACTGGAAAAAGGCTACGTGGCTGGACACGCACACCTCCCCATGAACAGGTTGGATACAATTTCCTCTTGGAATAACGCATTGGGCACAGCAGTAAGGAAAAGCTACACCAGGTAACTGCACAATCACAGTGAAGCTCCACAGCCCACCCAGAGCTCCACACGCTCCCACTGCTCTCTGCTCAACACCTGCTCTCTGGATTGCAGGTAAGTGTGTCCAGCAGCCAGCTCAGGCCAGCTCAGGTGTCTCTGCACAGGCTAAACAAACCCCCAGTGTGTGGAACACTGAGATATCAGCTCTACCACACTTTCCTCCGACAAAACTCAGAGACCTTGGCTGCAAACTAACTCCGGCTCTGAAGGTTTCCTGGGCAGTCTGACCTGTGCCAGGGTTCTCCTGGAATAGGCAAAAGGCCCTTTGCCCTCACCCTGGTTTGGGAGCTCAGTCCTGTGAGGCTCTGAGCCACTCTGGTGCTGGTACAGCTGAGCTGAACCGGCTGGGAGGCTGCAGGCAGTCATGAATAACTCAGTGTTATTCAGGGCTGCACCCCTTGAGGACACCAAAGTGCAACTGAGAGAAGTGAAAGGACGGGATTTACGCCTTAAATTCTACTGCAGATAATCCAGACGAGACTCAACGTGAGATAAACATGGAGCGTTGGGATGGAAAAGGTCTGTCACACACAGCGGCACCTCCAGCTGTCCCTGTGCCAGGTTTGGGAGACTGAAGCCAGATTCACCAGGAGGATAAGCTGGGGAGGAATCCCACAGCTCGTGTTCCTGTTCAGGGTAATTATGGTGCAGCCGGGGCTGGGCTGGCAGCGCTCTGAGCCGTGCCCAGCTGCACGTTCCCAAGGCCACTGAAACTTCTGCAAACACAGAAATAACTGCTAATTGCCTGCCTGGCTTACTTGAAACTGCCCAAGTGCACCCACACAGAATTAGGGGTGTCTGTCTGCAGGGAGGGGAAAAGACACAGGTTCTCCCCTTCTCGTTTAAAATGGCACTGCCCATGTTTTAATTAGATTTTCCAAATTGGTCAGGAATGCCCAAAAGAACCAGGGGATGCAGGGATGCAAATCGCAGGCCTTGCTAAGCATCTGAGGGGCCTGTAGGAAGCGAGGCAGCTTCTGTAAATGATGTTCTGATTTTCTGCTCTGAAATCTCTCTGTGGGCACTTAGGGTGGACAGCTCTGAGGGACCGTGGCCTCCATGGTTTACTTGCAAAGGAGGCACTGTGCAGGCTGAAACATTTTAAAATCACATCCACATTTTATGGTTTTTAATCAAAGTTTGTCCCCCGTCTCAGCAAATGAATAAACTCTTTTGTAAACTTGGCTGGCAGGGATGATGAATCACCCTGTGTTCCCTGTTGGAACTAAGAAGGAAATGCTGTAAGCGGTCGGAGCCTGAGGAAGATGCTGATTCCTGCAGAAAGACACATTCCCATCTCCCTGTGTCAGCAGGGCCGGGGTGTGAGCAGCACGGAATGTACCTGGGGGCACAGGAGCAGGCACCGGCAGGCACTGCCCGTCTGCCCTCTGTGCTCCCCACAGCAGCGATCTCTGCTGGCTGAGAAGTAAAGGCTTTGAAGTAACACAGCCAGGTCACCCCTGCTGAAGCTCAGAAAGCAACCTGCAAATGATTTAACCTTGAGACACCCTTAAAACAGGAGTTTGTGGAGGAGAAGCACGTTTTGTTGCAGAATAAAGTGCGAGAGAGAACGTGGAAGAGGACTGGGTCATCCCACGCTGCACTGGGCAGACCTTCCTCTGCATGCCCTGGATTTCAACACAGACTCTGTACAAGGCTGAGCAGCCTCTGTAAAGGCTCTGTGAGTCATTCCTGCACAGACTCCAGCATAAATCAAATCCAGAAATAGGAAAGGCCAGCCGGTCACATCAGTCGTTTTAGGTTTAGGGAAAGTTGTAGTTAAGAAATGTTGGTAAAAGGCATTACAAAACCATGAAAAAAATCCACAAAACCTCCATTCTTATTTTATTTAGGCTACTAATTAGTGGATGAAGAAACAGGCCTTAAAAAAAAACCCATATTGAATCAGACTGAAGTCAGATCCGGATGAAATCTTTTTCTCTGGAGAGAGGGTAATTTGCAGCCACTAAACTTTAGGTGGCAATCATCTGCTGGGCATAGCTCCTGCTATGTGTGTGGGTTTTCCACATGGAACTGAGGTATATTTATCCAGAAGAGATTCCTCAAATGAGGAAAGGGTCACTACATTTGGGGTTTTTCTACTAAAGAGAGCAGCCTGGGCAAACGCTGCTCTCAGGCTCTGTGGTTTCACTGCTGACTGGCTCCAGCACTCTCAGCTCCACGTCCTTACTCATTCATCATCAGCCTGTGCTGGCTTGTCACATCCTGTCTTTGAGCACAACTTACTTTACAGACAACTTGGAAGGGAAACCCAGCTGATGAAAAAAGCCCGTGCAGAGGACTCATTAGCTTTGTGCTGAGGTTCTGGGATCTCAGATCTCAGAACTGAGATCCCAGGGAGGATGGCAGCACCCTTCCTCAACTTGATCTATCACAGGTGTAAGTTCTACTCTGACAGACTCAAGACCTCCAGGCCTGCCAGCAGCCAGCAAGCAAAGGGAATGTGTCTTTCTTCCAACTGCAGAGCACTTGGTCCTTAAGCTTCTCATCATTCTCACACAACACCCCTTCATTCGTGTTTTATATCATTCATGGTTCATGCACAGCTACCCAGACCAGAAGGGAACAGGGTCAGTCTTCTTCCCAGATGCCCTTCCTCTCCTGTCTGATCTGGAGCTGCTCCTGCAAAGGGTCGTTCCTGAATTCCCATTTCAGTGCTGAAGCAGGGTAACCCTGGCAGTGAGTTCTGATCCTCTGAGCAGCAACATCTGCACAGCAAACTGCAGCAATGGAATTGTTAACTTCTGGAGTTCCTGAAATCCTTTCTGGCACATCACTCGATCTTAAAAATATGTGGCTGACTTGAACAGTAGATCTTTATTCCTTCCCAGGCAGAAGAAGAGGTACAGTGTGTGCACTGTATACTCAGCATAAGTAAACAGTGAATGCCTGAGCATGGACATTCATGTAGAGGTATGAAATAAGGCAGTGAACTACTTTCACTGCAGCTGCTGGAAGGGGAAAACACATCTTCTACATATGCCCATGCTCCAATTCCATAGGTAAAGTCACACCATTCACTTGCTGGGGTTATTCCAGAGCAAACACTTCTCCTTCTCTGTCTGTGATAGGACACACGAGGCAGTTCATTTCTGGCATGATCTGGGGAAGTGCAGGAGGCAGAGATTTCTCCCACAGCGACTGGTTCTGCAGTGAACAGCATGTGTGGAAGCACCATTCAGCTCCTCATTTACTAAGCACATTTGAATAAACCCCAGAGCTTAAATCAGGATGGGCTGTGTTCGTCCCTTACATCAGAAAATCATCAACAAGAAGAGGAATAAAAGAAGTAGACAGGCAACAGATTTAAACTGTGACTGCAAGAAATGCAATTGAGTGTCTGTAAAAAGTATATGCATTTAACAATTTCTGACATCTGAACACACTCCAGGGTTCTTTATAGGCCTTTTCATAACTCCTGGTATAATTGCAATGCTATAACTGTGTGGTTTTATTTCTTAGTCTGCTCTTTGTCAAATGTGTCTTTAGCTCTATTTAGTAATTACTCAGCTGAGTTATTCTGGTTAATGAAGACTTAAAGCTCCATGTTTGATGAAGAAAAATAGTATGTTTAAAGAATGTATATTAATACAAGCAAGAGGCTGATAACAATACCTGCTGTAAACATAAAAAATTTCCCTTGGCTTTTTTACTTGTCAAGAGCTGGGTGGAAATTCAGAAGAAAATTTAATTATATTTTCTCATTTCTAGTTCAAAAAACACATAAAAGGACCCCAAAATAAATCTCCATTCACCTTTCCAGTCTGCTCAGTCTGGGTTTATATTGCATGTATGGGTGTGACAGAGGAAACTTGTCACAAAATAAATAATTTTGGCCCTACAGACAAATAGCTCACACAAATTACAAACTCCAAATAATTTCAGGAGAAAGACTCTAATTAGCAAAGTTTCAGGCTCCAAGAGATGAAGCTCTTTTTAATAAGATGTGGATCCCACCCTGGTGTTGTGGCCTAACAAGCTGTCCCTGTAATGATTTTGAGAAACCAAAACCGAAATGACTCGCCCTGGGCAAAGCCAGTTTTTGTGTTTGGTTGCCTTGAGGGCTGCAGCCCTTGGCACAGCTCTGCTGCCGTGGTTTTACACCCCAGTGCACACCCTACCATGGGCAGCCAAGGGCAGCCCGGGAATGTGGCCACAGCTGCCCAGCTCCCAGCAGGGCCTCTCATGCCTCGAGCTGCCCTTTCACATCACTGTCAGGGTTCATTTTGCTGCAGGAAACCAAAGGACACTCTTGGGCTGTTGGGAAGTTCCCTCAGAATCATAGAAGGTTCCTGAGCTGGATGGGTCCCACAAGGATGATTGAGTCCAACTGCTGACCCTGTACAGGACACCCCAACAATCCCATCACGTGTCTGAGGGCATTGTCCAGTCACTGCTCCAACTTGGAGCTGTTCGGTTGTGCAAAGTGACTTTTCACATCTCACTGTGGCAGGATTACCTGCTCATTTCACGGGGGCTTATTTCTCAAGGCAACCCTGTGGTTTCTAACGTGAGACTGGCACAGCATTGGCCCTGTGCTGCCACCCAGCTCTCCTGGCATCCCTGGGAATTGTCCTCAGCCCATCCTGCCACCCAGCTCCCCCAGCATCCCTGGGAATTGTCCTCACCAAGGGCTCCAACTGCCTTCCCTTTCCTGCAGGAAGGTGTTAGAGCTGTTCTCCCCCAGGCCAGCAGCCCACTCACCTCTCCTACCGGGGAACACTCCACTTTATTCCTTGGGTAGCATTAAATAAGGTTCCTCATGCTCACCTCCCCACCCTCCCCTTGCTGCGATTCCCGGAGCGGCCGGGAGGGAGCACGCCGAGCCCGGATCCGGGAGCAGCCACGCTCGGGATCAGCCGGATCATTCACCCTCTGGAGCAGCGTGAGGGGCTGGATGCCTTCTCCAGCCCTACATTCCAGTGCATCCATTTCCAGCCTAAAAACCTCCGCAGCTGCAACTTAACATCGAAATAATGAACACTTCCCTTGCTGTAGGTGCTCAGAATAAATCCATTCCCCCGGTAGCTGTGCTGGCTCCACATGGCTGTGGTAAAACAGTTATTACCCTCGAAGGGAAGAGCCTTGGCCAGCCAAGGAAGCAGAACTGGATAATACTCAAGTATTTGTTACCTCACATCAAACTGAAATAAAAATTCATGTTCTGCCAACATGTTGTGGCTACACATGTAAGCAATATATTTCACTACAGGTTACACTAAGGATTTTTAACATGATTCCAGCATCTGCCATATGTAGTAGGGTACTAAAAAAGTAACTGACCCAAAATTCAGGAAGTGGGTTTAACAGTTCCAACAGTTCTGTTATAGCCCAACTGGAAAGCGATAGGTATTTTTTGAATTTAGGATGTGTGCCACACTTATTTTAAAGTAAAATAATGGAATTGTGTTCTGCAAAACCTGAGGATCTTGGTTCTATCCCTAAAAACATTAAACATACACAAATACAGACCAGTGACTGACTCAGCAGCTCAACAGTGAAACACAGAATTGGTGGGATCAATAATCAATTCAGCCATCCTCACGGGTAATGCAAGGGTTACTCTCTCCTGATTTTGACAGAATTATTTTTGGATTAATCTGATTCGGCTGAAAGGGAATCTGCTGGCCATGAAGTGAAGGCAGTTTGTGACAGCTTCTGTGACTCACTGGCACAAGCAGAGCAATATCTGGATGGCATCAGCTGCTGCCACAGATCCTGCTAAATGCAGCCTTTGTCAGGGTGGCCAGGAAACAATGAGCAGGAAAGAATGAGCTCCCCTTTGGCACTCACTCGCCAGGGACCTACAGAAACTGAGTGGCTTGAAAGAGCCTGTTTGTAAACTAATTTACTTAAATTGGCATAGTTACTTTGTGGGTGGGAATTCAGGTGAGCAGGAAGTCAGAGTTAGCTGCTCTGGGTCTGACCTCACACCAGCCAGCCAGGAGTTGCATCACAGACTGCTGGCTGAAAAAGCAATTGAGACACGGCAGGACTATTTATTTTTGTTGTCTTAGAGACACTTTCTCAAGAAAGGCAAAGTGAATAGACACCAAAGTTCATCCTATCACTGCCTGGACATTCCCCTGCATCCCTGTCCCTCTTTTGGCTGTGAACTGACCACCAGCTCCTCTCCCTTCTCCTCCTGGCCTTGGTTTTGGGCTGGCTGTGGAAGGAGGGTGCAAAGGAAGCAGAGAGGAATCATGCAAAGGGAGAAGGAATGGGGCTGCCTGCAAACCCTGTGTGTGCATCCTGGAGCATGGCTGAGCCTGGGGGACCCACTGCTGCCTGCTCTGGGTCAGACCTTCCCTCCCCTCATGGAGCATGACCACCATCAGCTGCTTGCTCAGCACAAATGAACAATCTGCATGTAACCTCCACCCCTTGGGAGAGGGCAGAGCATCTGGGGCTGAAAACCTTCCTGAGAGACAAAGTAAAAAGGAAATTTAACCCAGCTCCTGACAGCTAACACAGGCACACAGTGCACAGGGCAACGAACAGGTTAAAAACACAGCAGGAATGCAGCCAGTCCTGAGCAGACACTCCTGTCAGCTGGGCAGTGTGTTTAATACAACCTCCCTACACAATGTTTTAGAAGCATTCTCAGAACTGCAGTGGGCAGTGGCCAGCAGCTCTGACGCTGCCTAACGCGGGCAGGCCTGACAGCCCACACATAACCTGCTCCCCGGGCCTGGCTCAGCTGGGCCAGGCCTTGCCCAGCACCGTGTCAGGGGCCTCCGGCTCAAAACTGTGGTGGGATGGCCCCACCCTGCCTTGGATCTGCTCCTCCTGCTCGAGCTCCATGTCCCTCCTCCTGCACAGATGTGATGCATCACAGATGTGAGTGTTGTAAGCCAGAAGAAGACCAAATTCCCACCAGCTTTGAAGAAATAGTCATTTTATGTGTTCATCGGCGGCCTTGTTGGGAGCCCATTTCTTGCTGGGTGTTTTCTGTGCCTCAGCACAGCAGGGATGGAGCATCAAGGCCTTGCACTCCCCTGCCTCTCACCTGTACAGGTGGAAATGTCCCAACAAAGAAATGATGGGAACTGGCTCCTCACCTTGGCCCCACTGCAACGCTGCAGAAGTCCACAGTCTGCTTCTAATCACACCAGACCAGCTATACATTGACAGAGGGTGAATATCAGTGGTGGAAAAAGACTTTGGGGACAGGGGGTGTTGGTTCTGGAGCTGGGTGTGACACTGAGGTCAGTTCTGCTGGCACTGCTGGGAACCAGCCCTGGCTGTTTAAAGAACCTCCCCCAGCACTGGGGAGCTCGGCACAGTCCTGCTGTCTGCAGGACATGGATGGTGCAGTTTGACCTTCCTGCTGCTCTGTGACCTGGCCTTTTTATAGCTCCAGATGTGCTCACTAACCACAGAACCATTCAGCTCCTCTTCAAATCCTACTCATTCCTGAATAAAAGCAACCCAGTGATCAGACTGAGAGATGAAAAGCCATCATGGCTAACATCTGGGTGCAGACTGCAGACACTTGTGCATTAGTATGTTAACACAAGATATTTATGTGAGCTGGAGGCAAATAGAATCTTTCATTTCTTTATGAAGTATTTTACTCACAGAAAGTCACGCAGAGAGAGAAAGGGGAATACATTGTCTCATTTATTAGTGCAAGCACATGAAAAATCACACACAATATAAGATTATATTATGAGACAGTCATAAGGGGGACAATTTATAGTTAAAGGTCAAAAGAAACAGAAGACTAACCCGCAGAGCAGCTCTTGGCCTTTCATGTCTCATTCCTTTTGCATGTCATTGTTTAAAGACAGAATTCTGGGCATCCTTCTCAACAGGCAGCCTTCTGCCCTCCGATGTGCTGCAACTCTGGTTCAAGCTCCTGTTCCCATGGCAACAAAACGCAACAACATTATTGGTATTTTCCACACAATCATGCAATTTCCCCTCTCCCCAGGACAGAGGGCTCTGTGGCCGACCAGGGGATCCAAGCATGTGGGCAGGCAAGAATTCTGGCAGTGTTGGAGCAAACAGAGCAACAAACTGAAGGGTCAGCTTCAGAGAAATCCAGAATATGGTGGTAACACCCCAACAGCAAGCTGGGAGGACAGGCAGAGAAGCCATGTGGCTTCTCATGCAGTGATGCCAAAGCCCGGAGTCACCCCAGGCTGCTCAGGCAGCTGAGAACTTCCTGACATTGGGAAAGAGCATCAGAATCAGTGGATTAAAGGATGTAAACCAGCTGTAAGTGATGGTGGGCAGCTCTACTGTTACAGTTCTGTTTTCAGTCTGTTCATTTACAGACTCAAAAGTGCTGAATACCTGTCCTGGGACAGTTCTGCAGTTCAAGCTGCTCCTTCCACCACGGGAATCTCTGTGGATGGGTTATTAAATGATATACCCCCAGCACAGGACTGTGACCCAGAGGATGAAGCTGTCCTCAGAGAGGTTATAGTAAAACTGATTTACACAGAGACAGTTGTAAATGCCACTCTTGCTCCCTAAAAGCAAAGGCAGGATTTTTTAAAGCTCAAAGCACAAGAAAAACCTGATTTCAATCGTTAGTTACGAACCACAGAAATGGAGAGATCATGCCCAGAGTGCCAAAAAGTGGGATTGTCAACGAAAGGCTGTCAAAGGCCATTTACTTCATGTCTCTGCCCTAAAAAGGACCAGCTTGCATGACTCACATCCTCACCAGTTGGGGCCTCTCCCCCAGCAGGCACAGCAGAAGGGTTCCTTTGGTGCTCTCACACCAAGCTCTGCCGTGTGTCCCGGCAGGACTCGTGCAGTTGGGGGGTTATTTGCCCCCACCTCTTCCAAACAGAAGTGAGCACCTGTGCTTCTAAGGACTTAGTCCAGAAAGTCCACCCCAAGGCAGCCTTGCATGCACAGCACTAAGTCAGCCCAGTGAGTGGCCAAAATTCAGCTGCTGGTCTAACACCTCTCTGCATCTGAAGGGATTTTTTCTTGGGGATTTCATATTGGATGAGTCACTTTTCCTTTTAACCTCACAACTCTGAGTGCATCTGTCATCCCAGCCACAGCTGGGGTAATGCAGAGGTCAAAGGGATAAATAGCAAAGAGGCTTTATGAACACTCTTCCCCACAAAAAAATCACTTTTGTGGCCAGGAAACAAAAATCACACAAAATCCATCAAATTGCTTGATTGCATAATTAGTACTATTGTAAAAAATATCTTATGCTGACTTTCTTTTCCTTTTTTTTTTCACCACCTTTCTAAAAGCCTATGGAATAGGAAGGATTCCCTGTTTTCCATGTTCTCCTGACATGGTGCCAAGCAGCAGAGAGCAGCTGAGGCCATATTTCGTCAAATAACCCAAAAGCCAACATACTTGGCAATGAATATGGACAACATGTCATGGTCATTCTGATACAATGACCGGGTTTCATTCCACACCAGTCTGTTTTCATTGCTCTTAGAGTTTTCATGGCAATGCTCTGGCAGGGTGATCATTTTCATTCACAACCAAGTTAGCAATTTGGTCCTTGCTAACACCATTATTACACTAAATTATCAGGAGGACTTGAAGTCCCTGCTCACATCTGCTGTCCATCTCAGAGACCAGAAATAAGGTCTCAGTGCTCCTAAGTTTACATGACATTGCCTGGAGTTAGAGACAAGTGGATTTCTGTCTCTGTAAATTCCCCTGAATTTATTAATTATTGTTTTTTGTCTGGAAAACAAAGCAGGGAGCAGCCCCAAGAGAGCTGTTGGGAATTACCAGGGTGCACTCTTCCAGTGCCTAAAGCGGCTCCAAGAGATCTGGAGAGGGACTTTGGACAAGGGTCTGGAGGGACAGAACGAGGGGAGTTGGCTTCAAACTGAAGGAGGGTGGGTTTATATTAGACATTGGGAAGAAATTCTTCCCTGTGAGGGTGGGGAGGCCCAGGCACAGGTCTCCCAGAGAAGCTGTGGCTGTTCCATCCCTGGAAGTGTCCAAGGCCAGGTTGGACGGGGCTTGGAGCAACCTGGGCTGGTGGTGGAAGGTGTCCCTGCCCATGGCATGAGGTGGAATGAGATGGTCTTTGAGGACCCTTCCAACCCAAACCATTCCATGACCCTTGTGAGGAGGAAGCCCTGTGTCCCACAGGATGAGGGGGGAGCAGAGAAGGCTGGGGGCTGTGACCTGCCCCAGCTCCTGCCCCAGCTCCTGCCCCACCACCCTGCTCTGGGCACAACCCGGAGCTGTTTGTGGAAGGAGATGTTTGCAGCAGAGCCAGCAATCAAACTCTATTCAGACAAGGATGGCAACCCTGGAGGGGACTGGGGACAAGTGAGGATGTGTTCTCTGCTCTCTCACTGCACATCTGCCCTCCCCACAGGACAGCCTGTCCTGTCCCCATTGGCACCATCAGGCTCCTTTTAGGAACCTGCTGGTTTTCCCTGCAGAAGGACATCCTCCTTGACCGTGGTCCTTGTCTGGGCCTGTCCTCTCTGCCATGTCTGAAATGCCAACACTCGAGAATCCAGACTCCTGTGTTGTCTGTGCCAGTAAAAGTCCCCATTTAAGAGCCACTGCTGATTTCCTCAAATAAATAATTAGCAGTGAGTCAACGCGTGGGGCCGGCAGCTTAGCTGAGACAAACTGGCAAAGCTTCATCAGCAGAGGTGCTCTCCAGACTAAAGCAAGCAGAGAGGCTGAGTGGGCTGCTCACAGGAGCTGGGAGTGACTAATTCCATGAGCACTTTCCAGCCGCAGGGAAGGGCAGTGGAGGGGCTGCTCCCTGTGCTGCTCCTCAGGCTTGAGCAGCCGAGGTCAGCTCCAGCCTCCTGAGGTTGTTCTCCCGAGCCAGGACTCACAGCTGCAACCACCGTGAAGGTGGTGACAGGAATTTGGGGTCCTGGCTAAAACATCTCCATGCATTTCATGCTGGGACACAGCAACGTGAACAGCTGGAAGGGAAGGAGAGGGCAGCAGCTGGAAATAAACTGTGTTTAGCCAGGGTGAGCACAGCCCAATAACAAGCAAGGGATGTAAACCCAAAGCGTATCTTCAGCAATCAATTAACAGGATTCCATATAAACAACCCCAGTGGCAACCCTAACTCGTCTTCTGCTGTAAAAACAGACTCTGACTACCAAAATGCTGCAGCCTGAGGGTTGTAACATCCCTCTTGGTTACAGTCACACAGAAAAAAAAGGAAAACATTTGCAGGTTGGGCTCCAGGAATAAGTAAATAAAGAGCAAGATACACAAGACACATAGAGAGCTGTGTAACACATTTTCTTAACAGGATCAAATTCATTTTTCTGGTCAGGTTGTTATTAATAGTAGGACTACACCAACAGTGTAGACCAGCATACGTGCATTTGTGAGCACCTGGTCCTCCAGCATAAAAGCAAAAAACCTAAAGCTAAGAAAAAAACCTTTATATTTTTTCCTTGGCAATCGCAGCAAGTGGAATATATGATTTCTTCCGTATTTATAAAACAACAGGTTTCCTTGGGGTTATCCTGAAATGAACTCAGTTTAGGGCCCCAGCACAGCCATAGCAAGTTAAAAGCCATCTTTCCACTCACTTCAGTGGGAACCAAAGATTTGTGAATAAAATGTTGGCACATCTTTAACAACACAGGAATTTTGTACTCAGTCCTGTAGGGAGTAATCCCTTCATTAAATGCAGCAGAAATATAGCACTGTGCTAGTTATTGTCCATGAAGAGAAGCAGGTGCTCCTAACGTGACTTCCAGACACCGAAGGAAATGGAGCCCCAGCGCAGCCCCTGAGCTCTGGCAAGCAGGATTTGTGTGGAAAACATCCATCCTCGTGTGCTGGATTCCCTGTGTGCTTTGGAAACACCCAACTGGGAGAGCAGCAAGCACCAAGAGGAGCCTCCATCCTCTCCAGGTGTGACCCCTGGTTTCTGCTGTTCCTCCTGGAGTGGTACCGGCCCCTGAGGCACAGCTGCTGCTGGAGGGAGGGAGCAGGAAAGATGGGCTTGTATCAATACACAGGATTGCAATTTGAAAGACATGGACCATGCTTTTGGTCCCAAAGGCCTCTATCAGCTCATTTCATTTTGGCACATCTCAGCTTTGCAACCTGGAAAACAGTTTTTCCTTCTCTCCATCTCCCAGCAAGATTTCCAGTCTCCATCCATTAGCCCTGGAGACACCATGGAGTGGGACATAGCAGCTCCTACCTGGGACAAGCTCTCTTCTGGTTGGAGTGACTCCCCAGGAGGGCAGGAAGACAGGCTGGGACTGCAGCTGGCTCAGAGGGACACACCAGGGACCACAGAGCTGCTCTGTGACAGAACACTCCCTACAGCTCCACCATCAGACCCACAAAGGGACAGTCATTGAATCACAGAAGGGTTTAAGGAAGGACCTCAAAACTCATCTTGTTCCAAGCCCCCTACCAAGGGCAGGGGCACCTTCCACCAGCCCAGGTTGCTCCAAGCCCCGTCCAACCTAGCCTTGGACACTTCCAGGGATCCAGGAGCAGCCACAGCTTCTCTGGGCAACCTGTGCCAAGGCCTCCCCACCCTCACAGGGAAGAATTTCTTCCTAATGTCTAATCTAAATCTTTCCTCTTTTAATTTTAAACCATTTCCCCTTGTCCCATCTCTATCTGCCTGTGTAAAAAATTACTCTACCTCCTTTTAATAAACACCCTTTAAGCACTGTGAGGCCACAATGAGCTTTCCTTGGAGCCTTCTCTTCTCCAAGCTGAACAACCCCAGCTCTCTCAGATATAGAAAGAGGAACTATTCCCACAAAAACACCTCCTTACACTAAAAGGCCCAAACCATAGCACCCCACTCACATCCACCCCATGATCTTATTCACCATATGATTTATTATTTATTATGGTCATGGTTTATGACATAGGTCTGTTCTGCTTCTGAAGGAGATGAAGCACAATTCTGAACAAAGCAAATGCATTTGCACTCACCCAGAAATGTTACAGGCATTTACACATCCAGCTGCACTGAGGGATGGAGGATGGGGCGTATCTGGCTGGAAAAGGCCCATGGAAATTAGGACTAGACACATGCTGTGGCATAAGAGTGACACATTCCTGACAGAACTGGGAGTATGGGATACACCATGCCAGGAAGTGTGTGCTGTGCCTGCATGGGGTGGACACTGTGAATGCACCCAGCATCACCCCACTACTAATGCTCTGCAGCAAGGTAAGCCAGGGCTGGGGGTCCAGGGAGACAGGGAGGCAGGAATGAGGGAGCAGGGCTGGCCTCTGTGATAGTATCTGCTCAGTGGTGGTCTTACTGGGAAATTTACTTCCAGGCAGTGGAAAACAAATGAGGTGGTTTTATATGTCACGTAATGCTGGGCTACAAAAAGCAAAACAAGGGCAAGAACTTCATTGTGCTGAGAAACATCCTTGTTTCATTAGAAACCAAATACACTTTGTCTTCAGTGACTATAAAGCAAATGCCTGGGAAATATCTCAAGCAGTCCATTCCTTCTCCTGGCCTGCTCTGAAAAGCCACACTGACGGGAATGCTCACGTGGGTTGGAGTGGAGCCAATACACAAAGTCTTCAGGGGCCCCTCAGTGCATTCAGCAATAGTAAATCCCATTTAGGCTCCAGCCTCACTCAGAAACTTCCCTCTCAGGCACCTCCAAAGGGACAGCAGGGTCCTTTCTTCACCCCAAAACAATTTGGGGACATCTGTGCAGGACATACCACCTCGAACTCATGTCTGTCTGTGCACATCCACCTAAAATGTCCCACTGCTTTCAGTGAGTGGGTCAGCCAAGGAGGTGCCACATGTCCAACAAGGAAACCCCAAGTTTTATACAAAGCACCATGGCAGTGTCCCCACGCACAACAGGGACCAGCAGCCATTTGTTACATCCCCAGGGCGACGCTGGCTCACAGCGCATCAGGAATTGACCCTATAGGTTTTACAGATCTATAGGAAAACGTTAATATATTTTTTAGGAGTGCTTAGCACCTCTAACTGGAAGCTTCAAACTTTCCATGCTGGGAAGGCACAGAACTTCACACTTGTGTTCTCCCACGGTGACGGGTGCCAGCAGCCCGAGGTCGAGGCACCTGCATTTCCTCCTGACACGGCAGCCAGGAATGTGGAGGAAGTGCCTCGGAAGGGCGATGGAAGAGAACCAGATTTCTTTATAAACCAGCAAGCCTCAGTTGAATGTTCAAAGGAAATTACTTTAATTTCTTGCATAGAAAGCTTTAGGTGAATGTGATTTGACTGCCTATGAGAGGAAAAAAACAGGAGACAGAAAAAAACCTTCCTGATAACGCTTTATAGAGGAGTTACACAACCTTGGGAGTGGGAACTGGGAGAAGTGGAGATCTCCAGCTACAGACAGTCACAGAGTCATAGAATGGTTTAGGTGGGAAGGAACTTTAAAGCTCACATCATTCCAACCCACTGCCATGAGCAGCGACACCTTCTACTAGATCAGTAGTCCCATCCAACCCGGTCTTGAACACTAGAACATGAAAATACGTGAGACAAACTGTTAGTTGGCACAAAGCAGTGGAGATGAGTACACTGGACACAGCTCCCCTGGCTGACACCAGCCAGGGATCCATCCTCCCGGATCAGCTGCCCACGAGGAGGATTATATAAAAAAGGCTTCTAAAAACACGAACAATAAATTTGCCACCTGGGTATAATTTGTGGATTTTGGTATTTGTTTAGGTCATCACATATTTTCTCTCAAATGAAGCGGCCATAAAGTAGCTTAATATTCTGTCTAACATCAAATAACTCCATAAATGGAGATAAATTAACAGGAGCTCAGTTCAAACCAGAATCAGGCTTTGTGGTTTGTTTGGGTTCTGTGTCCTGCCTGCTCCTCCGCTTGGATGTGATTGATTCAGCAGCCAAAAGTCTCCTCCTGCCTCGGGCCCAGGCTCAGACATGACGGGGTGTGCAATTTTGTCTCTTTTTAGCTTTTTACAGCGGGCGACCCAGTCTGATGAGCTAACAGGAACCTTACATCATCACAGAGGAAAAAACTGTCAGGACTAAAAATACCACGTTTGGTTGTCCAAAGGGAAAGAAAAAGCGTGCTTCCCTCAGCATGTTGTAACTGTTGAGTTGGACACTGGCCTCAAGGGCCTCTTACTCATTATTTCTGTCTTCATAGTCAAAAAATAGAGAAAAAACCTAATAAGCTGCATCACTCATTCAGTGGAGAATATTTTCCTGAACAGCATTGTCCAAATGTTTTTTGCCAAGTTCAGCAAAGGGACTTCCACTGTTTCCGTTGTCCAACCCCTCCCAGAATCAGAAACTCTTAGGGGCTTTTTCCCCTGGTATCCATTGTTGTCAGCTGGATCTCATCCCTGCCCGACATCACGGAAACGGCGCGTGCAGCCAGGGGGTCTGTGGGAGCAGTGGGATGGAGGCTGAGTGCTGGCTGGGGACAAGCTGCCAACAAATCATTTCCAAATGAGTCATCAGCAGTTGATGCTCAGTGACTGCAGGACGCAGAGAAACCTCTCTGCTGTTAACTCAGCTACGTGCCTGCTCCACCCCAGCTTCAGTTTGGGAACCACCGAGACGCTCGAGGTGTCTGTGGCATTTCAGGAGCATTATACAGCTCTCCTTCATAGAATCATGGAACGGGTTGGGTTGGAAGGGGCCTTAAAGGTTGTCTAGTCCAACCCCCCTGCCATGGGCAGGGACACCTCCCACCAGCCCAGGTTGCTCCAAGCCCCATCCAACCTGGCCTTGGACACTTCCAGGGATCCAGGAACAGCCACAGCTTCTCTGGGCAACCTGTGCCAGGGCCTCCCCACCCTCATAGGGAAGGAGTTTTTTCCTTATGCCTGATCTAACCTGACCTGTCCTGGAGGGATGACCCATGTGGCTGCAGTTGGCCTGTGCCTTCCCAGGGAGCCAGGCAGGTGAGGGGCTGGAGCCAGGCTGGGCTGCCCCCAGCACCAACTCAGCAATTTCCCCTCCTCTGCTAAGTGTGGTCTAGAACACTCCTGCCCTGAATCATTTTTCAGTCTCTTTTAGAATAACGATAGTATACCTATTTGAGAAATTCTACAAAAGCACAACTTGGAAAAATACCTGGGGATCCATAAACTAAAAAGTTTCCTTGAACACATGTTAAAACTATTCATGATTCTCCTGAGACATTCCAAACAGGCACAACTGACTCCACATCCATGAAAACAGAAAAGTAAATATCCACCTGGGCCAAGTATTTGTATTCTCTCTCCCTCGGCAGCAACACTAATGGTTTTAAAAGTAGTGCTGAAATGAAGATGCTGAAGGAAGCAGTGAATGGTTCTTGTGGTGAACTAAAAAAACAATGGAACTTGGGCTTGGTGAGGTTTTCCTGGGAAAAGGCAGGCTGAGGCCATGGCATGGGGCTGCACAGCAGGGCACCCTCTGGCCAGGCCCAGCAGAACCATCCACAGATTGACCTCGGGGTTGCTGGGAAAAAATAATGAGCTCTGGAGTACTGTGAAGATTTAAAGCCAACCAAAAACCCCCTATTAAATCTTCAAAGAGATATGGAGGAATTAAAAAGGCTGAACAATCCCTCCTTCCTGCCCGTTTTGTGAGCGTCGGACCTGTTTGATCCTGTGACACCTCACCCTGCATGCCTAAACATTCGTAAAATGTCATATTCTTTGGCAACCAAGTCTTATTTTCTGTGGTATCTTTAATAGGTGAAATATCTTGGGTGGAATACCATTAACTTCTCCTGCTAACTGCTGGTGCATCCAGACAGACTTCAGGACCATTGATGGGACAGAAGAGGACCCTCAGTCCCTCATAGGTTTTTCAGACACATCCATCTTTGGCTTAAACCACAGGAGAGTGCATGAGAAGCTTGGGTACAATTTCTGGCATGACTGTTCACCTTGGAATTGGTTCTTTACCCACTTGATGCCACAGTCTCACTTATTTGTTAAACATCATTTATCCTGTGTGCACGGACAAATTTGGAGCTGTTGTTTGCAGAAGGCCCTTAAATGCCTTAGTTAGAGAAGCAGATGGGAGCTATTTTTTTAATAATAAATTGAGGTAGAGACATATATTCATTATCATAATGTAATACTGTGCTTGAAGCAGAAAAATACTTCAATGATAATAACATTTATTTTCCATGTTCCTTGGATTTTAAGTGATTTTTATTAATTTTTCAGACATAAGGCATTTTATTCTATAGTCAGGTCACACTCTTTCCTAGAAAAGGCAGAAAAAGGTGAAGAATGCAGCAGGCTGCATGTGTTGAAAAAGAAACAGTGAGATCTGACCCTTTTTTAGGTGGAATCCCTGGTTATCCTAATGCCCACTGGACACTTGGCATAGTGGTCAAGCTGCTCATTGAATCAACGTTCCCACCATTGCTGGTGGGAGCTTTTCTGTTGACATCACTGAATCTTGGATTGAGGTTTTCAGTGCTGTTCTATAAGGTTTTGTACAATATCACCTAACAGCCTTGCAGGTTCTTAAATATCATTCGTGTTATTTAAACTCTGAGGGCAAATTCTACTCCAGCTCATGTGACACAGCTCTCTCAGCCTAAATGAGTTGCCCAGATGCAGCTGAAGGCAGAACTTTGGCCTGGCCAGTGAAGTTTCTGAGTAACCCATTTTGTTCTCTCCACTTCCTTGCACTCCAGTGAATGTCAGATCTATTTCTCTGGGTAATGACAAATCCTTCAAAACACATTAAAGGTTTATTTCAGCTTTTCCATGTCCCAGTGACTGCATGCTTGGAGTGAGGGGAAAAAGAAAATTAAAGTACCATTTGTGCACAATCAGTTTCCTCGAGGAATATGCTCCAGAAGATATCCTAGGGCAACGTTCCGGAGAGATCAGAGAAGCACCTTCAGTGGCAGGAGCCTGCAGCTGATCAGCCACACAGTGATGTGTCAAGAGGCCAATAACACCGGAGAAAAGATGTGCTTGAACTTGTCTGACCAGGGATGTGGATGTGTGCTGTCCTCTGACTGCAGCCATCCTGTTCTGTCTCAGCCTAGACCATGCCCATTTAACCACCCTCTGAGGTCCCAACACAAATGCCCTGTGACAAAACCTGTCAAAACTCATCTCGCTCGACTGAACCCATTCATGCAACCGGCCCAGCAGGTCCGGGAGGGGAGCTGGGACACAGGAGGGGATCACCCCATCACCCACACGGCTCCAGCTCCACAGGAGGGGAACCTACACCCTGAAACATGGGGGAAATCCAGACAGCTCAGACCTGACGGGGCAGGTACAGAGAGCGGGCAGGCGGCTGGAGGGCCTGACAGATGAAAGGAGCAGTGATGGATGGTGTTGTAGCAACAGTCACTGCAAAGGCAGAAAGGGAAACAAAAGAAACAGGATATGGCTGTTTAAGGAGGTTGATATGTTACATTCCTGCAAGCATTTATGAATTCCTGCTTATATGTTAGAATACAAATATTGGCAATTACATTGATTTTTTTGCCTACTCAGTAAAGTCACTGCCCATAATCAGGGTTGGAATCTGTGCTGTTACATTTGTGTAATCTGAGTGCACAAGTGCAAACTTTGGGAATATTAAGAGAGAACTAAGACAAGAGACATAGCAATTCAGAAGACCAACCTTGGATTGTTAGGGTAATCTTTAAAATTATATTTGCATGTTATTTGCCTGCTTTTGGTCTCACGTGGTGCCCATGAGTTTATCTGCCAGAAATGGCAGGATTTGGACACCAAAGCGTCTTAATTCTGGCCTGCAAGCCCTGGCAGTGAGAGGAAAGCTTAGGCCATTTGTTTCTGTACAGTAACCAAAAAATGAATGGGAAAGCTCCTGTGAAACCCACCTACAGGAACCTCTGTGATCACTGAGTCTGAAAGCCGGCGTGTGTGGAGCTCAGCCTTTCAAAAAGAGTTAGTTCGTTGTACTTATCTCTGAACGATAAAAGGCAAACTTTCCTTGACCTGCATAAATTGGGAACATTCAGCCTAATTTTCTCCAGTTGTCTGCATTCTGGAGCTGTACAACACCCAAAAAAGGAAGCATCGCTATAAACAGGGTCAAGAGGGAGGGTGATAAATACTGAAATCCCCAAGAAAGGCTGGGGACCTCCTCTGCTGGATAGGTACAATCACTTGGACTCTACTGTGTGAAATAATGATACTAAAAATGTGCCAAATTTGTTTGCAGAATAGACCAACAGCTGCCATCTGTCATGATTTCACAAGAAAAAAGCCAACAAAAATCTCAGTGTTTAGCTGCTCAGTGAAGTGACTCACACTAGACCACAGGTTTCGACTTTGTTCTTCCAGGCACCGTTTCTGACGGGAAATCAATCAGTTTAATCCCATAATGGGAACAATTAGCCTTACAGAAAAAGCAGATCGCTTGTAATCTCATCTTCTGCTCACAATATCATGCCAATATTGCTTTTTATTTTCTCAACTGCTGCTCATCGGTCACAGTGCCACGGAAAGGTTACAGCTCTCACAGGGCAAGAGCCAGGGTTAATCCTGCCCTCGTTGTCAGCAGCAGCTGAACCCCTGGGGAGGGGGTCACGTGCTCCCAAAGCAAACAGACCAGCTCCCTGCATCTGGTCCAGGTATTCCAGGCCTGCAGCTGCCCAGGTGAGATGGAAAGGCCAAGGATGTGCTCTGGGGCAGCAGCAGTGAGTGGCAGGGCAGAGGGACAGTCCCCACCTGCCTGCTTTGTGCTGCCCAGGCCTGTCACTGGGTTAGTCTCAGTCCGGGGATTAAGGCCATGAGTAAGGTCAGACCTGACCTAACAAGCATCTGTTTGCTCTGACTCCTGAGATGGAAAGTGGAACCGAGAACAGGGTGAACAGGGAACCAGCTCATTTTCCAGCAAAACTGATAGGAAGAAGGGAATATATTTTTTAAAAAAGTGTTTTGTTTGTAATGTTTTGAACATGTTGCGGCCTTTCCATGAGCCCTGACATGAGCCTTGTCCTTGTCCACAGCCTTCTGCAGAGCTGTCTGTTATCAAGGACAGGCTGCTGCTGAGCTCTGGCGCGAGCCGGCCACGCTGTGTCATTGCTCCCCGGTGTTCCCCTCGGGAAATCCATCCACAGGCTCTTATCTTCTGTTTAGTCTGCAGTGTTTGGGAGGTACAGACTCATCCTTGCTGCTTAGTTGTATGAATTTCTGGAAGATGACTGGTACCCCGAGGAGCAAGACTCAGAATTACGTGTAAAAATTGTCTCGTGAGTATTTGCCAGAACAGAACAATAAACTGCATTTTGTGTCAGGCCCTGCTGTGGTTTACCCTCTGAACTCATCTTACAAAGCCAAAGGATTTGCCTTTGTCCTTTCTGTGAATCTGCTCCTGCTGCAGTGTTCAGGGGAATCAGAGATGGATCTGACCACGCACAGTGCAGCCTCTTGCACACAGTTTTCATAGAATCACAGAACATTATGGCTTGGAAGGGATCTCAAAGACCATCTCATTCCAACCCCCCTGCCATGGGCAGGGACACCTTCCACTAGCCCAAGTTGCTCCAAGCCCTGTCCAACCTGGCCTTGGACACTTCCAGGGATGGGGCAGCCACAG
>NW_016690403.1:95331-129768 GCF_001604755.1 Lepidothrix coronata
CTGTGGCTGCCCCATCCCTGGAAGTGTCCAAGGCCAGGGTGGACGGGGCTTGGAGCAACCTGGGCTAGTGGAAGGTGCCCCTGCCCAGGGCAGGGCCTTTGGAAGTAGACGAGCTTTAAGGTCCCTCCCAGCCCAGATCATTCTGTGATTATTTTCTTGGAGGTTTATCTTTTGCCCAAGCAATAACCAGGAAGAATTCCCAAATGGCTTTACATGAAATCTGATTATTTTCTTGAACTTTTTTCTCCTTAAAGAGACTTATTGTGATGAATAAAACAGTCACGACTACACGGTTACTGACCTATTACATCATTTTCTTTCCACTCTAGAGGATGAAAGTGCAGTGAGGGGGGCTTTGACCACATCAAGTAAAGTATATTTTACTACTAGTGAAGTACTATAACTTTACTCCTGTGAGTAGTCGCTCCGAACCCCACTCGTAAAAGGTTTCAGGGATAAATCGCGCTAAAGCTCCCCCCGACGCCGGCCGGGAGGGGTCGGTCCCGCCTCCCCGACACGCCCTGCGGGCGGGCCGAGCTGGGGAGGCGGGTCCGGCCGGTCCCGGCGCTCGGAGCCGCGGCGGGACCGCGAGTGGAGCCGGAGCCGCCCGCGGGCAGGGAGCGCCCGCCGCGATGTCCCACTCGGTGGTCCTGCGCGGCCCTTCGCCGTGGGGGTTCCGCTTGGTGGGCGGCAAAGATTTCAGCGCCCCGCTGACCATCTCCAGGGTGAGCTCGGAGGGGCGCGGAGCGGGGAGGGCACCGGCCGCAGGTGATGGGCGGCGGGGATGCGGCGGGTGGTACCCGGGGTCGGCCACCGGCTATCAGCGCTGGGGGGCTCTTTTTGACTTCATGTTAGTCTATGTACATCCAAATACGCTCTCCTCAAAACCTAGCGCCGTTTCAGCCGCTTTTCCCGGTGTTACAGCGTTCTCCATGCTTTATTTTTTTTTTTTCGGTTGTTAATTCATAAAGATCCGCTTTCAAAGTTTTTAGTGTTCAGAGGGTTTGGATTCACGCCCTGGACTGAGTTCACAGGGTGTTGGGGTTTGTAAGGAAGGCATGAGTTAAGTCAGCAAGAAGTTTCTCCGCGCAGGCTGCAGTGTTCTGGGGTCCCTGCGGGCTGGTAGTAATTACTGTGTAAGTGTACTCACACTTGTGTTTAACCTCACAAAGATGTATTCTGGAAACTTCTTTGCTAAGGCGCTGCAGATAGCTTGAAAAAGGCTTTGTGTGTAGATATATGTGAAAACAACCCGTCCCCCGTGCGGGAAGGAGCCCGGCGAGGTGGCGCGATGGGCTGTGTGATGGATGAGGTGCCGTGTCTGAGCTGGGCATGTTCCTGCGGGCACTGGGGTTTCCAGCGCCGTCGGGCTGCCCCGGGAAAGGGCTGGGTGCCCCAGGCTGCTCTGCCTTCCCGGCGTGTCGGGCTGTGCAGGATTGCCGAGCTCCCCTGGGTAGCTGCTGCTGAAGTGCTGGAACAAACACTGAGTGTATTGAAAGGCTTTGAAAGGAGCTATAACTTAAAAATATTGGTGTAACGCACGCAAGCTGTTTGCCGTCGTCTCCTTCATCTGCCAAAGCTGTGACAGAGAAGAGAAAACATGTACCCTGAGTTTCAAAGAAATAATTATGGAAGAGAGCATATTTTAAAGAGATTTAGTCTGTATTTGAGTTAAAACGCGCCTGTTGCACAGCTCTGCCTCTGGTTTTGCTTTGGACTGTCCCTTTCCCAGGGCTCCAGCGAGGGCTGTTTTGGAGGAGGAACAGGAGGAGATGGATGGAGAGGGAAGGGAAGGGCAGGGCAGCGCAGGGAGCAGCAGCTGGCGGGGCTGGCTGTGCTGCCGGGGTGGGCAGGAGGCTGCTCAGAGCTGGGGGTCTGTGCCGGGCGGGGGGCACTTGGCGTTTGGGGCTCAGCCTGTGTCTCCTGGGCATGGCGAGTTCTCTTTCTCCACATGGGATGTATCACAAACCACCTCTTGGCAACTGTAAAAATGTCCCTGTTGGGAAAATGAACATCTCGGCTTAGTGGAGTGAGCCTCTTTTCCTGTTACTTTGAAAAAAAAATTAGTTTAATATTAAACAAGAAAAAACGAAGTCTGCTTCTGCCTAGACAGGTGGCTTGCCAAATTCCTTGTTTGATTCAGCAAACCTGGGAGGTGTGAGGTGGTTGATTCTCATTAGGCCAATCTTGCCATGGTTCACGGAGAGCTGTAATGAAAGAAGTTGTAGGGTGTTATTCCGTGTGGCAGCCTTTTAAATTGGATCCTTTTTTAATTCTGCTCCCACTGAAGAGCAGGTGATGCTCTGATGTTGCTGAACTCCAACAGCTGCTCCTGGAGGGTGATAAACAACTTGCTGGGATGTAAATATAGGTATAAGGTATTCTGCTTAGGCTCTAGTTTCTTAACATAAGAAAAGACCTCCCTTGCTTTGCAAATAGTACCCAACAATGTTAGAACTGGGGAAAAAACAGCTTCTGCTGCAGCTCCTGGCCTTGGGGATGCAGGAAGGGGCTGCTGGAGGGCTCCCCAGGGAGCCAGGGCTTTGCTTGGTGGTGGGTCTCTGCAACCCTGCTACTGTGCAGAGGACTGATTGTGGCTGGTGTGGTGCCATATTCCCTTTCATTCTGTAATTGCCCAGGAAATCTGTTCTTTCTGTTTTGAAACCCAGCAAGGGGGCTGGGGGCTCCCTGTCTGTGGGGATGGGAAAGTCCCAGCCCCCTGCTCAGGCTGGCTCACTGCAGGAGGGAGGGAGCCTCTTGCTAATTGTGGAGGCTTTTGGCTGACTTCTGCTCCCTTCAAAGTGCCTTTCTTCTTTACTTTCTATTTTATTTGTTTTATACTAAAATGCCATGAAATTACAAACATCTTTGGAAAGGC
Source organism: Lepidothrix coronata (assembly GCF_001604755.1). NCBI lineage: Eukaryota > Metazoa > Chordata > Aves > Passeriformes > Pipridae > Lepidothrix > Lepidothrix coronata. Next base: position 98,210 of record NW_016690403.1, read on the forward strand.
AGAAATTCTGCCAGGAGGCAGGACCACACTCTGGGAGTGCCACATCCAGCTGTGAGCCCAAGATGCTGACAAGCTCTGGGTGTGCTGGGCTGCCCGAGGGATGTGGGTTTGCACCCCACTGCTGGGCCCAAGGGGGGCTGAGGATCAGTGTGCCATGAGGTGTTTGGACTGTACAGCTTTGCAAACATCCTCCCTGGACTGGTTGTGTTGGGAAATCGGGTTGCAGTTTGGGATATGAGGCATCCAGAGCCACCCACATTCAGCTCTGGGTGCTGGAGGCTGGCTGCCTGCTTAAAAGACACAAATCTGTCTGTGTAGGGGTTGTGGAAAAAAATGTTTTGGTCATTGTTATGTTGGTTTTCTCTACTCTTTGCTGAGCTTCTGCAGGAAACCATTTGGCTCCAGCCCTCCCCTGCTGTAGCAATGCAGGGATGTGTCACTGGCCCAGCAGGGATGCTCTGCCTGGGGGCATGGAAAGGTCCAGCTTTCTCTGCAAAGCCTGGCCACATGTCACAGCTCCAGGTTAAGTGAAGGCAGAGTTTCTTAGTGGGGCATTTGTGGGACCTGAAGCCGAAGTGTCACTTCTAGAGGGGGAAACAGTGAAGCAGTTGGTGTGAAAGGAGCTGCCAGGCTGAGCTGAGCGAGAGGCACAGCAGTGCCAGGCAGGGAGAGGCACCCGGCACAGGGCAGGAGGGACAGCTGAGAGTGGGCCACAAAAGTGGCTTGGGACAGTATTGTCAAGAGAGAAACTTGAAAAAATATGGATTTGGCACACAGAACATGACAATCACCGAATCCTGCTGTGGGGTGGGACTTGCCTCTCTCACAAGGGTTTCTTTTGGCCCTTACCCCTGTGAGGTGGCTGTGTCTGTGTAGCTGCAGCTGATGGGGTTCAGTCCATCCCTTGCAGCTGTTTAAAATGTGCTTGTCATATCAAGCAATGATCTCTTTCTTGAAAACAGGTCCCTTCCCTCTGTGATTTGATCAGTCATAAGTGACAAGGGGTAAAGACCTGATTGCTCCAGTGACTGGGAGCAGCTGGTGCAGAGCTCTGCCCCGGAGAAGCCAGGGCTCCAGTTGGGTTGTTGAGTTCTTCATTGTTAAAGATAAATGCAAATCCAGCAGGGTGTGCTTAGGGCACCTCTCTCATGTGGTCACATGAAAAGTTAGGTGTGCTGTGGCTCCCCTTTCATCCCCTGTTTCTTCTTGTATTTCCAGGAGGACCCAGATGAGGAGGGATGGGGTTTGCTGGGCTGGTTTTGGGGGTACACAGCCCTGCAGGGTGATGCTGGTGTGTTGTCAGTGCTGGGAAGGGAATTGTAGCCCCAGGCTATGCTGGGGGGGGGAAACCCAGCTTGTTTTATCCCCCCTGTTACAGTAGGCTAACACCAGGTGTAGTACACCACATGATTAATGGTTACTTCTCCTAAGGATACTTACAGAAGTAGGGAATGATCCAGGAGATCTGATTAGAGTCGGCCTTAATGACTTGATAGAAAGTGGGTTTAAGAATTAATTAAATTTCTGGCAGCCAACAGCTGCTTTCCCTTGGCTGAGCAGGTCAACAACTGGGGGCTGTGTTGGCCCTTTGGGAAAGGGGGTTCCCTGCAGCTCTTACTCCAGGTAGGGACAACATTCCCTTTGACCAGCAGCCACGGCTCAGGAACAGAGTAACTCTCTCAGCTGTTCTCAGTCCTGCGCTTGTAACCACATCAGTGAGTGCTGTGGTTCTGTGTGGGATCACAGCTGATCTCCCCCTTGCCTGGATTAAAAGCTAATCAGTCATTAGTGTAACTGGAGGAGCTGAGTGTGTTTAATCACTTGAACTCACTTGTCCGGCTCTGGAGCAGTCGATGTCGTCACCTGCCCACCTCTGCCAGTGCTAATCCACGCACTTGCTGCTTTGGAATCATAGCTAAATTACTTGGCTAAACAGATAACTGACAAATGGGCCAATTCCAGTATTTTTAAAATGAGATTTTAATACAGTTTTTCCTTTATCTGCTGGCCTCAACATCAGTTTACCCACTGGTCTCCGGTGGAGCAGCAAAAATGCAATTTTCAGTTTCTTGGAACTGTAACACAAGAAGGGTGAGAAATAATTGGTCTGCAATCCATTATCCAGGTATTGTTTGAGTTAAGGTTGACTTTTAAACTTAAGCAGCTTTTGCATTTGAGCAGAGACGTGTCCTGTTAAAGGTTAGGATACTCAAGAAGGAATTCTGCTGAGGAAGGAATTCCAGTAAAAGTGGTTTTGTTGACTCTGTCAGGGCAGCCAGCAAATGCCCGAGTGTTGCTGTGATCCTGTTTGAATGCAGAGAGAACACACTCGGGGTGATAATTTCTGGGGTGGCCTGTGAGGTTTGTTCTGGTGTGAGAGGGGATGGCAGAGCACCAAGGGCTGCCCAGACCCAGGGCTGGGGGTGCAGGTTCAGTTTCTACAGGAACTCCACATATGTTGGTGGAGAAGGCAAGGACCAGAGGCACCAGCAAAGGGAACAGGGCTTTTCCCTTTGATTTCCACAAGGTTTTTCCTGGTTCCCCATGTAATTTTTATGTATTTGATAGTTTATTAAATGGAAATTCTGCACTCTGTTCAGATCTCCCAGCAGGTCTGAAGTAGCCCCTCTGTGTTGATGAATCCCAAAACCAGGCCCCCAGCTGATTCCTGCTGACCTTTGGTGGGTGTGCTGCCTGTGTGGGGCTGAGTGATGAAAGCTGTCCCTCAGCTGGCTGCACAGTCATGTTTGTTCCAGCATTTGGAGCGGGATGATTTTTTTTTTAAGTGGAAGGAAATATTTTGCTTGTGGATTTTCGTCGTTCTCCCCGTCCATGTGAGCCCTGGGGCGAGAGGTCTGGGTGGTTCCGTGTGAAGCTGTGCTGGTACAGAGCAGTTAATCTGAGCTACAGATAAGAACTAACAAATATGTCACAAATATATTTGCTGCTGAAGTGCTTCTGTCACCGAGGCTTCTTTTTAATAAGTGAAAGAGAAGGATAAATGCTGGTGCTGGTTCAGGAGACAGCAGTGGTGGAATATGCTGGAATGAAACCCTAATGCTAATTACTGTAATCAAGCACACTGATAATCCTGAGTGGGAAAGCAGGCGGAAAGAATGATTCATGTAGATCCACTCAGGCAAGGTCTGACCTTGGGGCAAGGCAGCAAAATAAACCCAGCACACCCTCAAAACACGCCGGGCCTCTGCCAGGCTGGACAAAGCAGAATGGGCTCAGTGGCACTGGGTATTTTGGGTTGGGATTTGGGGGTTTGTGGGTTTGGGTTTCTTTTCTTTTTCCTCCCCTTTCTTTTTGGTTTGCTTTTAAGGGATGGTGATGTCAGTTCTCCTTGAAGATTGAAAGATTGCCTGTTGGGACAGGTATTCAGAGTTACTTTGTAAAAGTGTGCAGTTAATCCCACTTGATAAAGTGGGTGAAGGAGAATAAAGTTAGACAGAAGCTTACTAGAAAGGCTCTGTTAGTGTAGGAAGCATACAGGGGGAAATATGTGCAATTATTCTTTTCTTCCCAAACTTTTTGTTACTGTATAACAGAACAGATAGTTATAACCCTGGTCCTGCTGGGATTAGATCAGTCCTTTAATTTTAACACAAATATGGCATTATGAATTGTGTGGAATTAATGCAGATCAATGCAATTTAATTTCATTTTTGCTAGCTCAGGGGCAAAATACATATCACAAGTCTACAAGAGTCACAGGAAATCCTAGAAGGCACGAGTCCTCTTAAATATAATATTTCTAACTGAATTTGTCTGATTTCCAAGCTCTCAAAACAAATTGACTCATGGTTCTTAGATACCCAAACACCTATTGAGAACGTTTTTATTTTTTAAGTCATCTGTGACCACAGGTGCTGGAGGGTGAAGGAAAACAGTAGATCTCTCAAGCTCTGGCAGTGTTGATAAGAAAAGGTTAAAACAAACATGTTCACAGAAAAAAACACTCTGCTTGATTTGTCGTTGGTGCCAGATGTGTGCAGAGCAAACCCCGTATCTCCCCAGGGCTTGTTCGTGCAGGGGGTTTGTACACAGCCCCTGCCACCCCACTCACCCCAAGCCCTGGTAGATAAGGCTGTGTTTGGCTTCTACTTCAGAATTTACACAGAACTTCAAGCAAACCCAGGTTTCACTGTTATTTGAGCAATTGCAAAGATGTTGTGCCACATTGTGGCATTTGAGGAACTTCAACATCCCGCAGAGACCCAAAATAAACCCCACTTTCTCCCCGTGGAGAAATGAATTTTCCAAGCACCATAAAGATGCCTCACAGCCTGTGCCACACTCATCCTTCCTGTCAACCAGAGCAGCTCCCATTCACACCCATTAAGCCTTAAGTGGTTTTACATGTTGTGTGGACTGATAGCAGATTATGTGCCAATGACATTTTACAGGGTGAGCTTCAGCAAGCAAAATACACCAGATTAGAGATAATTTCAAGTCATTATTCTTAATTATCAGATATGGGCAGTGCTAAAAGAGAAGCTGTCTTGAACAGTTGACTTCAGGAGCGGTGGATAAAGGGCACCCAGAGGAGATGGTCCCTGGGAGGTTTGCAGGATGCTGCTCTCAGGGCTGTTGTTCACCACCAGCCGCAGAACACTTGAGAGACCCTGTGGGCTGTGATTAACACCTGCCTGTGCAGAGAGAAGGAAGCTTCGGGTTTGCTCATCAACTGAATTCAACTTTTTATGTTGGAGGATTTTCTTCTGTTTGGAGATGGCCCTGTGGCCACTTCCCTTCTGCTGGAACAGAAAACACCAGCTGCCTTCCTGGCCCAGAGGCTGCTGGTTTGGAAGGGAAGCTCCAAGCAGCCCCCCCATGTCTTCTGTGCAGCACTCAGGTTTGCTCCTGAGGAGGGCTCGGGAAGCCCTGGTGCTTGCTGGGGGGTGTTGGAGGGGGAGGCATCCCTGGGGAGCTGAGCCCTACAGCTCTGAGGGAGATGCAGCAATTATGGCCATAAACACTTTCTCTGGTGCTGCTGAACCCGGTTTGCCCAGCGGTGCCTGCGGGACGTGATGCTCCAAGGACACCCACACCTCACCAGTGTCCCCAGGGCAGGCTGGCCCGCCCTGGCCTTGCTCCCTGACACAGCAGAGTGAACCTAAAGCAGATTTAAGTGCAGCAGCAGCTGTGTGGGTGAAGGGGGGCCATTCTGGGCAGGGAAACAGAGTCTCTGTAACTCGTCCTTGGAGGAAGGGGTGAGGGGGTCCTGGGGACTGTGGGAGGCTGCAAGGTGCTGCTGCGTGTGCTCTCTGTGCTGCTGGAGCTGTGTGCCCTTGGGCTGAGAAAGCCAGTTGTTGACAAAATACACCAGATGATCCTTGTGGGTCCCTTCCTTGTCTTTCTCAATCCACGTTTTGAGGTTTGCACTTGGGTTAGTGGCTGTTTGCTGTAAAACCCATATCCAGTTTCATTGATTCTCAGCCTTTCTTTGTACAGAGACCTCAGCTCTGAGCTGGGTTAGGATCTACACTATGGATCTGTTTCTAAATTTGGATTTGGATTCAAAAGGATTTTCAAGTGTCTTGCCTTTTATAACACTTGTACGCCACTTCTTTCCCTTTTGTGTTTTAAGCTTCTTATTTTCTTCAATAGTTAAATAAATCCACACTGCATAAACAGTGTTCTTCATTTACTGGGCTGTGAGCACACCTAAATAATGCCTTGGTGCATCAGACTTTATATAAACAGCTAGAAAAATGCAAATGGATTGGCACAGAATATATGTGAGTTCAAAGCAGGAGGCTTTGAAAAGCTGAAGAGAATCCCTGGAAAGAATGTTTAAGGATTTGGGGAATTTATCTTCATTAGTTAGTCATTTGACTCTTGGTTTTTCCTGTTTTAAAAAAAGTAGCTATGTAGATCATCTCCTGCCCCGTAGCACAAACAGGCTGGCTTTGTTTAAAAGCTGAAAATTTGTCACACTATCTTGAAAGCCTCTTGAGTACTTTAATCAGGCCCTTTTGATCACACTTGCAGAACAGAAAATTCCCCCAGCCTTGCCTGCAACAAACTACCATTGATTTAAGGGAAGGGTGGTGTGGTCTGTGGAGGCTTGTTTGGGATTGCACCTTTTAACCCATTAAATCCTGGGAAGAGGGTCATGATAGGATAGGATTCCTTCACTGATAGGATGCATTAGAGGAGCACTTCTTACTAAAAGTAAAGATGTGGCTGACAGAAAGCTGCTGCCTTTACCTAAGTGTGAGTGGTGTGAGGGGCCAGAATAGACACCTTTTGTTGAGTTGAGTGAAAACTACTGGGACAATAAAGACTGAGTTAATCTTTCCCATGGCTGTGCTGGGGCTGTGCAGACAGCCAGGAGCTGCATCCCTTGTCCTTGTGTCCTGGCACAGGTGACTTCAGAGGCAGATTTCTGGGGAAAAGAGTAAAAATAAAGAGGGATTAAGTTCATAAGACAAATTAACCTTTCACCAAAGCGTTGATTGTTTCAGCTTGTGGTGTTGGCCCAATTCTAAAGACGGCTTGAGCAGAGTGGAGCCGTCCCTGCATGGGCAGGGGTCCATCCCTGCGTGGGCAGGGGGTGCAGGCACCAGGCACGGGGACTTTGCCCTGCTCTGAGTGCTCTCCCACCCTTGTGTGGTCAGGCTCCAGGGCAGACAGCAGAACACTGTGTTTCAAGAGTAAACTGCTCTGGGTGTGAATAATCTTGCTGACTAAATTAGACTGCACGGCCCCAACACCAGCCGGCTTGGGTTAAGCACAAGGCAGTTCCTTAACGTGCTTTATTTACTGGCCTGCTGTCAGATGCCAGCACTTAGTAAATCCTAACGAGGCTCCAGTGGCCAGATAAGAGAGCTGCTGCTGGCCTTGGGCTTTTCCCAGTCTGTTCCACAGCATCAGAATATCCTCTTGGCTGGGGAGGGGGCTGCTGAAGGCTGGCCTCCCTGGAGAAGGGCAGAGAGGTGGGTGGAAATCTTGGGAAAGGTGGTGGAGAAAATAATTGGAAAAACTTATTTAAAAAAAATGCTTATAGTTATGGAGAGAGTTCCCTGGTTGATGACTTGGCAAAAGTCGTGCTGGGTGTGGGAATGATGCTTCCAGCACTGTCACCAAACCTCCCATGGTGACTGAGGAGGCAGAGGACAGTGAGAGAAGGGCTGTTTACTCGGGGGTCTTTCTTTAAAATTCTCTTTTTCCTACTGGAATAATAGAAAGGACTAAGATAGGAACCAATATTGGACCTCTGGTATTTTTTGAAGCACAGTGCTACGTGGGGGACATAAAGATGTCACAAATGAGACCTGTCCTGATGGGATTAGGGAGAATAATATGCTTTTGGGGATTGGCATGACTATCTTGGGAAACTTCACCAAAAGTCTCCATCAGCTGGCTTTGGATTTTTGTTGTTGGGAAGATACCTTTGAGTGCAGGGCAGCAATAACCAGATACCTTTGAGTGCAGGGCAGCAATAACCAGCTCAGTGCTGTTTTGTTGCTGCATGAGGTTGTCCTTGGGAGCTCAGAGCTTCCAGAGGAGGCAGGATTCTTGCCTGGTCGAAAAAGAAAACCCTGTAGGGGAATTACAATAAAAATATTTACGTTTCTTTAAGCCCGTGGTGTTTGCTGTGGTTTTGGCTCTCAGTGCATACACTTGACTGCTCTGAAGGGGTACTGAGGTTGCTGTCCCACTGCAGGAGCAGAGCTCCTGGAGAGCTACGTGGCCTCAGAGGGAGCAAGACCCTGTGAGCTGCTGCAGCCCAGGGGCTGAGAGTCCCCTGTCCCCCCATGGAATTCCACACCAGCACCTTCCTCTGGCTCTGAAACACCAACCCCTGCATGGGGCTGCTGCCCTGGGGGTCAGCAGGGTGGGAGGCACTGGGCTGGTGTGTAATTGCCCTGCCTGAGCTCTTCACTGGAGACAAGCAGAGAAGCAGCCCAGATCCTGGCAGGCACCCAGCCTGGGCAAGATGGGGCAGGGCACACACAGAGCCCGTGTGAGGCCCTGGTGCGTGAGCTGGGACTTGCTTTAGGGCACTTGGTGTTGCCTGTGGTGGGGGATCACTCACACCACCCTGAGTTACGTATCCATCAGTCTGGTCTTGGTCTGTGTTCATCCAACCTTGATTTTTGAAATGGTTTGCTCTTGGCACAGGTGGAGAACTTCAAATAAAATCTTATCATGGTTTTTCTTTATCCTCTCCTATCCTCGAGCCTCAGCTCCTCTGGAGGCCCCTTTCAGGAACATGAGGCTGCAGTGGCTCAGTGCAGGTTTTCTGTCAGTGTTTTCAGCCTCACGACGTATCCAGTTACTCTCAAACTCTTCTGTGTTTCGTTGGTGTCACACACGCTGAGGTTACAGCTCAGGGCACACCTGAGGCCCCTCTGGAGAGTCTCTAGTGAGTGGCTCTGGTACAAGCTCCATCCCAAAACCTCTGTGCACTGCCAGGCTCTAATGGCATAGAATCACAGAATGTTTAGGTGGGAAAAGATTTCTAAAACCATCGAGTCCAGCTGTTAATCCACCACTGCCAAGGACAGCACTAACCCAAGTCCAAAGCAGGTAGAAGGATTTGGGCACAGCACTGACCCCAAACCAGCCTCATCAGGCTTTCTGTGGCATGTTTGGTGTCAATGGCTGTGCACAGCTGTGAGTTAGGTGAACTTAGTCTGAAGTATTGTAAACATCAGTCACTAAAATACAAACTTTGGACCTGACAGACATTACAGTAATGACTCCCACGCTGTTGAGACACTGATGCTGTATCTCAAACTGATGAATTCTTGGGAGTGCAGCTCCATTTCAAGCCCTCGGTCATCTCCACAGCAAGTATAAAATGCTAATATGCAAATACTGCCAAAATAATTTGAAATAAACCAGAATCTAAAAATAGGAAAAAGCTAGGAGTCCCATTTATGAACAGCTTATTCTCCAAGGGAGCTACAATCTGGTTAAGATCAGTGCAGGGGCAAATCCATCAGACATTTAGACAGCACTGAATGGACAAGAACAAAATACAGCTGTCCTGGCTGAAGGTCTGTTAGTCTAAAAGCCTGCTGGCAGCCAGGGCTGTGGGGTGGCCACTGAGGGAAGCAGATAACAGCAGGCAAGAACATGGAGATGCTTCCTTTGAGGTGCTGGTGGAGCTTCTGGTTGACTTTCTGGCGGGTCTGGCAGCTCCTGTGGCTGTAGAAGGACTCTAATGCCCTGTGGATGGATGTAGTCTTACATGGCTCCAAAAAACCTAACATACCAGGGGAAAAAATAATCCTGTCCTGGGCTGAAATGTCCTGTGTCAAAACTCTACAGCTCCTGTGTGTGGAGCTGAAAAACCCCTCCCGTTGTTTGCTCTGAGCTGAGTCACCGGGCAGCCTGTGAGGGGCTGGCCTGGCAGGTTTGCTGGAGCCAAACAGCCCGGCCAAAACTATTGAAGAGCAAATGGCAAACGCTGATTTACTCTGACAATGCAACAAAAGCTGTAATTCGGGCTGCCAGTTCTATTTAAATGTCAAAAGTGCTTCTCAAACACCTCCAGGCTGGTGTTTTGGTGGTGTTGGTGGCTGTGGTCAGGCAGGGAGCAGGTTGTGTGTCAGGGGGCAGTGCAGCAGGTTGTGTGTCAGGGGGCAGTGCAGCAGGTTGTGTGTCAGGGGGCAGTGCAGCAGGTTGTGTGTCAGGGGGCAGTGCAGCAGGTTGTGTTGTGCCAGGGGCTGCCTGCTGCTCACCAGCCTTGGTCCCACGGCAGCCCCAGGGGGATCCACAAGGGCTGTTGGGGTGAGACTAAATCCTCTTTGAACGCCCCATGGAAATAGAATAAATCGCCCCTGGAAGTGTTCAGGGCCAGGTTGGGTGGGGCTTGGAGCTGCTCTGTCTGGTGGAAGGTGTCCTCACCCACAGCAGGGGGGTTGGGGGTTGGAACTGGGTGAACTTTCAGGTTCCTTCCAACCCAAACCATTCCAGGGTTCTGTGAAATCAAGGTGAAAGCCAGGACCTGTGCATGCCTCCTTTCTAAAATACCTGTTTAGTGATGGCCTGTGGTGACTGGGGACCATGGACACTGGGGAACAGGTGGCCCCACTTGGTCTCAAACTGCCTGAAAAACCATACCCAGTCTGTTGGTGTCTGGGTGCCATCCTGCACCACTGTGAGCTGTGCCTGGGGCAGATGGTGGGTAGAGCAGTGCTCCTGTGGTCTGGATGTCTCAAGCAGGTGTACTGGGGCAGAGACCCCCCTCCTGAGACAGGGGATTATACCTGTGTGAATCAAGAGTAAGCAGAAGCAAAGCCCTGTCTTGCTTTAGTGGAGTGAGACATGAATAACCAGAAGTCAGGCTCGCTGTGCTTTCTCACTTGATAAACCACGTGGTTGGTTGCTTAGCAGATGCTCAGAATGACTGAAGAGGAAATTAGAGGGCAAACACACAGCTATTAAGAGTTTAAACCAACAGATTTACCTGTCCTGACCACGCCTTGTGTCCTTTTATATCATAAAAATTAAAACCACGTTTAGGATGATGTAAATGAAACGGTAATTTCTCAGGCACCTCTTTTGTGGGCTACAGGGCTGGTCTCATGGCTGACCACAAACGGTACCTGGACCCGTCATTAGTTCCTCAGGAAAGAAGTTATGAGTTTTGTAAGGTTCTGGCACTCCCACAAAACCAGAAGGAAAGAATTGTGGAGACTTAACAAGCTGTGCGATATTTATAGAATAGAATCATGGAATTGTTTAGTTGGAAAGGATCTAAAAGATGTTCAAGTCTAACCATTACCCCAGCACTGCCAAGGCTGCCACTAAACCCTGTCCCCAGGAGCCACTTCTGTTGAATTCCTCCAGGGATGGGGTCCATGCAGGGCTGGAAGGAGACGAGTCATTTGGGTGACAGTCAGGAAAAGCTGATGTCCAGCAGGGCTGTCCCAGCAGCAGTTACAGTGCCAGCACTCGCCCTCTGTGCGTGGTTACCCAGAGAGGAGGTTCCTTGTGCTCTTTAGGGGTTGATTCTTGCAGCATCATGTAAGGTCTGCAAGCCAAAGGAGTGTGGAGCATCTCCCTGGAAAGAGGGTATTCCATTGTTTCAAACAAGAGACAAATGTGAGGGGAGGATCTGGTCACACACTGACTGAAGTCTCTTATTCCATGGAGTGTTGTTGTAGAGGATGATCCTTGGAGAACTGAGGCTGAGCTGAGAGCTCTGACATCCAACCTCAGTGTAGGCAAAACACATATTCTCCAGAAATAACTATTCCTTTTACCTGCAGCTTATTCTAAGAAAATGGACTTTTTGGGCGTTGGTTTTTTTGTGTTTTTTTTTTTTAAGCCTGGAATTCTTTTAAGTAACCCTTTTATTTTTCTCTGCCCAGATTAACCCTGGCAGTAAAGCAGCCATGGCAGACCTGTGCCCAGGAGATGTTATTCTGGCAATTAATGGAGAGAACACGGAGAACATGACACACCTGGAAGCACAGAACAAGATCAAAGCATGTGTGGACCAGCTGCTGCTCTCTGTGAACAGGTTGGTTTGCTGGGATGTGCTCCTGGGTCAGCTTTGCTGAAGGCTTGTGACTGCCCTGGAGCAGATGTGCCCTCAGGCTCAGTTCTTGGAGCATCCCCATGGTCTGGGTAATTGTCCTGTGTTTTCAAAAACAGTAAAACAAAATTATTTTTAATGGTCCACTGATACAAAAATGGGTTCTGTTCATTTATGCATGTGGATTATCATTTGTGCCTTGCAAGACTTGTCCAGGCTGTGACCTGGGTTGAGTCTTTCAACCCAAGGGAAGTTGTAGCAACTCAAGCAAGAGTAGCAGTGGGATTGGAATCTCCTTTGGACAAACCCTCTCCCTTCATTAACATCCACCTGTCATTTTCCTAAACATCTGTTCAGTGAATACACATTTGATGGTCTGGCCAAATTCACTGTTTAGAGTCTTTCGAGGCAAAATGAAGGCTTGAGTTTGGCTGGGGGTTTTTTTGTTTGTTTCTTTTTTGGTTTCGGGTTTTTGGGTTTTTTATTTTTATTTTTTTGCTTTCCGCTGGAATTAATTCTGGAGCTAAATATTGTTAATCACAAATCATCCAAGCAAAATGAGGGCTCCTTATAAGGTTCATGAATGGCTAATGTTATCTGTAATAGGTTTAAATGAGTGGATATAGTTTTCCACTCCAGATTAAAGAGGCATTTCCTGCTGTAAAGAGCTATCATTTGCTGTTTATAGTTTTCTTGGAAAACCCTGTGGTTCTGACTGGGCAGCGCTGCCATAAATGGAGCAAAGCCTCTGTGGTTCCTCGTGCTTCCTCAGCAGGGGTGTCCAGGCTGCCTGGCTGAAGCACAGCCCACGGTGTTGGGATCATGTGGCTTCAGCACTGGGAAAGAAAGAAAACAAGAAAAGCAAGCAAACCCTTCACACGGGTGGAATTTCCCACAGCCAAAGAAGGACAGTGGTTTTGCTTTCCATTTGGAACAGCTGCCAGGTCTTGAAGTCTTCATAATGACGATGCAGATTTGAAAGGTTTTTGTATCTCACAGGCAAAAATGAATGCCCAGAGTCTGCGAGGCAGGAACAGACAGGAGCTGGTGATGGTGAGGAGCTGTTCAGCACGGGGTGGCTCCTCTTGGAGGAGATCACGCTGTTGGGTCGGGTTGGTGGCTTCTCCGAGGGCAGAACACACCTTGGCTGTGCCCAGAGGTGCCCATGAGAGTGGCATTCCTCTTGACAGGAAAAACTGAGCCGTTTGTTTTCCTGCAGTGAGGACAGCAACTCCACTGATGCGTTATTAGGGCTGTTTTTAGTTTGGCCCAAAGTGAGTGCACAGTGACATGGCTCTTGGATCTCTCTCCTGTTTCCCGAGTGACCTGTTGGATCCAGATGACTCTGCCCAGGCGTAGGTCACTGCTGGAAGCACGTCTGGTGCTCCCTCCTCGGTGTGAGTGGATCCCTTCTGCAGGTCCTGCCTCCTGGGGTGTGGGGTGACCCAGTCCTGCCTAGGGATCTGTGTCCTGGGGCACTGACAGGGCTTTCACTGGGTTTGTTGGTCTGTGTGCCTGTCCAACTGCTGCTGTTTGTCACAGCTGTGCATTCCCAGCCCTGGACCCTGCTGTGAGCCTGAGCTCCAGGAGAGAGCAGGGTGTGGATTAGTGTCTTTTCCCTTGGGCAGAGGATGCTCTCCAAGCACAATCATCTCTCTGCGCTGCCTTCAACAAAATCCAGTTTGCAAACAAACACAGGGAGATTGTTTTTAAATAAGTGTGTTTGTCTGAAATAGATTTGCAATAACAAGCTTGTTTGATGTATGTCTTTAACGAAGAGATGTGAAATTTGGTGTTAGCTCTGTTTTGCCAAAGCAGGGTCCCTGCAGCCAGGTGTGTGTGCAGAGGGAGGGCAGGGAACTGGGCAGGGCTTCCAGCCCCTGGTGCCCTTCCAGCCCCTGGTGCCTCCCAGCCATCCCATGCCCTTTCTCCATCAACCCTTGACATTTTATGGTACTGAGATAGAGAACAAGACAGTTTTTGTTTTCACCCTCTGGTCAGTAAATGCCCTTTGATTAGAAAGTTCAGTAGGAAAGTCAGAATGGGGGGAAACAAGAACAGGGAGTTCCTGGGTGGTCTGACGGGGTGTCCCAAGACCGACATGGCCCCTTTGGGTTTTGGAGGTGTTGTGGATGCAGAGACCCATTGAATTTCATGGGATGAGATGCTGATTATTCCATTTATCAAATCTGCTTTAATAAAACATTTGGATACACTAGTGGGAAACATGTAAATAGCCAGAGGACTGCCCATGGGTAGAATAAACAACTGGAGTGTGGTACTTTCCCATGGAGTGCAGGCAATCACTCTGCCCCATGCGTGGGAGGGAACCACTGAAGTGAGTGGGATTTCTGTTGTGATGGGAACTTCAGCACTGTCTGCCATTGGGAATGTCATGCTGGGTTTGATGGTTTCTCTCTCATCCAGCTGCATGGCAGGAGCTGCTCCTCCAGTCAGTCCTGAAGGAGAAAAACTGGCAGCTTCTGATCAAATGTGAATATGTGACATCCAACCACTGCAATGGGGAGCAGCACCCAGAGCCCTGCTTCCTGTGGCTCTGCCAGCCAGACCAGGCCAGAAAATTGGGTTGTAGCTGTATTTTTTGAGAACAGAGGGCTGAGCACCCAAAGGACCTTGGCTGTGGGGCGTGAGACCTCGTGGCATCGCAGTTCCTGTTGACACAGGCTGCTGGGAAGCCCTTGGCAGCACTGCCCAGACCTGCCCGTCTGTGCCACAGGGCCAGGGCGAGCCCGACAGCTTCTTCTGAACCTTTTGTCCTCTGCCAGCTGGGAGGGTGAAGGCTTGTGCTGCAGCTTTCCTGGAGGAGCTGGCCCCATGCCCACAGAGGAAAACTGCTGGAAAGGGGATGTTGCAGCTTTTCAGGAGTGTTGGGGTCTGTGGCTCTCCTGTGCCCCTGCAGCCTCCAGTCAGTGTTTGTGTCTGAGAAGCTGCCCCTGCTCTCAGGCTGGACTAACAGATATTTCTTTTATTTTTTTAAAATTTCTTTGTCCTTTATCAATGATTTATATCTCTTGGGGGGGGTTCTCCCTCCTTCTTCACACCCCTTATTTTCTCTCAGCTTTCTTGGCGAGACCCCTGACCCATCTGAAGTTAATGGGTGTTTTGTCCTTGGCTTTTTTTAGGTCCTGCTTTGCCTGGACACATGCAGGGCTGTGTCTGGGCAGTGGGGCTGTGACAGGTGAAGCAGCAGAGTCACCTTCCTGGCCTGCAATGGAGTGGTTGAAAATCCTCCTCAGCTTACAAAAGGAGTTGATTTATATAACTGACATTTATGTGGGCACTGATGTAAGGTGTGAGGAATGACCTGGGCATTCCTGGAATCAGGGCTGGGCATTCAGGTCGTGGTTCGTGGCTCTGAAATGTGAGGCCAGGAGTTCAAGTGGGCTCAGTGAGGCTGGACAGCACCTGGGCTGTGGGAAAGGGGGTGATGGTACTGATGAGGGTTTGGTGGAATGGTTCAGGCTGCCCTGATGATAAATCAGGCACCTGTTCCAGCATCATCTTCCCAGCTGTTGAATCCCAAAGCCAAGGTAGCACGGGATCTACTTTGCCTTAAATTCTGGAAGCAGTTTCTTTCCTCTCAGTTTGGTGTTTGTGCCACTGCTGAGTCTGCTTGGAGAACTGGAGTATGAAGATTGTCTGTTCATTCCTGCTCCCTGTACAGAGATGGAGTTTTTCTGGAAGTTTCTGTGGGAGAAAGCCCAGTAATGAATCTGCTGGATGTGTAGCCCCAAAAGTCCCTGGAACCTCCCATAGTTGATGTTCTTCCCACCTCCCCCAGCTCCTGGAGGTTGTGTTGGGGTCCCTGAGCTGTGAGCAGTGCAGACACGCTGCTGGAAGATGGGAAGGATGACAATGTATGTTCTCAAGTTTCCAGTAAAAGTACAACTGAAAAAGTGAATCACAGCTTCCCCTCTGGAGCTCCTCGAGGACTAATAGAGAGGAAAACCGGCAGCTGTCCAGGGCAGTACACAATGGTTTCAGGCGAGAGGAATGAAGGAGGAGAAATCCTGCAGCTTCTCCTTCATGTGCTCTGGACCAGGCAGGTCCTTCGGGGTGCTCAGCAGAGCTCAGCTCCCCTGCTGCTCTCCTGCCTCGCAGGGGGGGATCCAACACCTTGCAGTTGTCGTGGTGAGGGTCACAGTCCTGGGAAGGTGAAGCATCGACTGTAGCTGCTTCTCGACAGAACTCAGCTCCTGGAAGGCTCATGGCCATATCAGCAATAAAAATCAGTTCTGAGCATAGTGATGTGCCCTGGTGGGAGGGGAAGAGTGTTCAGGAGATGGACAGGACCCTGGAGTCACCCTCCTGGAAGGACCACATGGATTGGGGTGAAATACAGCAACGTGATTATTCTGGTGGTTTGTGGCTGCACAGTCAGAGATGGCAGTGTCCTGGATCCAGGCTGGCACTTCCCCAAGTGATAAATGTTACTTTATAAGGGGATGGAGAAATTAGAAATTTGGTGAGACCCAGGAATTCTTGCAGCTTAAAAGCAGCTCTACAAATGTTGAGAGTGAGACTTACAGATCATTGCCAGGTGAAAAAACATTTTGGTAAAATATGTGAGCATATGCAAGTAATCTTTTGAGAATGACTTTGAGACTTTTAGAAAACAAACAGTGGGATAAAAGGTGTCTGCAACTTTGTTTTCTTAGTGATGTCCTGTTAAATGGGTCCGTTTCCCACAAAGCCCCATGTGGAAGGCCCAGCACTAACCTAGGTCAAGTTATTTTTCTTGGGGTTGTCCTAGCAGCTGCTAAGAGAGCAGTGTGGTGTTAGTGCAGGGTAATGATTTCCACATAGCTGCCTTTAATCCCCTACAACACATCTGAAAACACTTTTTCCCCAGAATTGAACGACTTGGAACATTTGAGCGACGCCTGATCTCTGGCCCATGACGTTAGAGAAGTGCAGTGGGTGTTTGCTGTTGCCCAGACACAGAGCTCTGACTGCTGGGAGCACGGACCTGCTGCTGGGGTGTCTCAAGGTCACTGTGCTGGCCCCCAGGTCCCCACTGCTCTGGGCCCTGCTCAGCCCCCATGTCCTGGGAGGGGCAGGGGACCCTCCTGCTGCTCCTGCTGGGCACGTGGGCACGGGCTGTTCCTGCAGCCAGGCTTGGGGAGTGAGCTCCAAGCATCAGCCCCACCTGCAGTAGCTGCCCGTGGCATCATTCTCTGAGACAGTCACCTCCCAATTATTTGGGATTATTTTGGATTACGTGGTATTTTGCTGTTCCCAGGGAAAAGAGGGAGCCTCCCTGTGTGAGCACAAATGCTCCTCAAACTCAGGACGTGCATTTTGTTCTGGTGAGGCTGGTGGTTCTCCCATTCCCCTTTGCTTTGCCTTTAGAAGTGCCAAATGGAACCCAGACTGTGCCATGGCAGCTTGTTTCAGCACAGTTCAAGTGAAAGCTGGGGCTGAGGGGAACCTGGCTTTGTTCAGGCTGTCACTGGGACCTGTTTGAGGTGGTCTCAGTTATACCAAGACCTTCTGGTCGCTCTACAGAGCTGATGGTGAAGCCTTGAGTTTAATCATTAAAGCATTAACTACAAATGGGCTTCTCTGAATGTGACTGAATGTGCAAACCAATCTGGTCATGTCTTTCATTAAGTGTAAATATATCCATAATGACTTTTAGAAAACACAGATTTAGCTGTTTTCTGGTACACACAGTGTGATCTTTGTCAGGGGTGTGGAGAACTGGGAGACTCCAACTGGCAAGTGCAGGCAGTGCTGGTGACCAAATGCCAAAGCTTCACACAGAGTGAAGTTACTACTATTCCTCTCATCTTCTGCAGCCAGAATTGCTTTCTGAGCCTTGGTTCTTATTTACTGGCAAGTTGAAGCCTTTGGGGATGCTTTAAGCTGTGTTTGGCATGTGGGCTCCAGAGCTGAGTGGGGGGAATGTCTTCAGAGTCCCTTCTGGGGGCACTGTGAGAGCCCCCCGGGCTGGCCCAGTGTGGGGGAGAGCAGGGAGATAATAGTGGTGATCCCTGCCAGTGGAATCAGGCATTCCCATTGTTCTGGGCCTCCAGATTTGAGTCTCAATGTGGAAGCAATACACACAGCACTGGATCGTGGCAAAAAGCAGGTTGGGGATGCTGGGAATGCTGATGTGCCTGGGAAGGACTGTTTCCTTTGTCCCACTTGGAAAGACCAATTTATAGTGAATTGTCCCAGTCTAAAATCAAATAATTATAGTAAAGATAAATTATCAGAACAAGGCATCTAGCTATGAGAGTATGTCATTCCCTGTCGAAAAAGCTGTGATGGCAGCACTGAGTAGTGGTTTGGAACAAAAAGAACTTAAATCCTCAGGGCTGGATCCAAAGTGTGTTGAAGTCAGTGGGAGTCCCTGCTTTTGGTAGGTTTTGAGTCAGACCCTAGATGTGGAAAGGCAGCTTTGTGTGCTGACTGGTGCAGCTGCAAAATACCAAAGGTAAAAAATCACCTCGGGAATTCCCAGGTTAAAACTGTGCTCCTTATTTTTCACACTTGGACTCTGCAGATAATTAAACTGAAGCTGAGTGTGGTATGTGGCAGGGGCCAGAGTCCACAAAGGATGGTTGGATGCAGCCAGTGATCTGTGCCCGTGGAACAAGACCTACTTTCATTAAGTGGTGCATATGCAGATTGTGATGATAAACAGAATAGTTTGCATGTGAAAGCTTTATCTTGAACTTCATGGAGTTTCCATCTCCCAGTTCAACCTCCTTGCAAAAAACCTGTGTACCAGCCTGCTGGACTGTGCCCAGCTCAGGCAGCTCCCTCATATCCTGAGTGTTGGAGATCCACACTAGAGTTCACATCCCAGCTGTGCCCCGAGATGCCTCTGTGGGGGGAAACATGAGCAGGCACATGGAAAATCTTTGGACAGTGGCAGCATCCTGCTCTGCCTTAGCAGGACTGAAGATGCATTTTGGAATGGAAACTGTATTTTTAGGGCTTTTTGTATCTGGCACCTGTTGAAAGGGTCAAGATGCAAGATGATTCACCCAGGGTTGTGTAAGCCTTCTCCCTGAAAGGTGTTCATAGAATTCCTGCAGTCCTGGGCTAGTATTGAGGCCTGCCAGGGAATGCATATGTGTGTATATATATATATATCTACAGACACACATGTAATCAGAATACCTTCTGGATTCAGAGCCAGAATACAGGGACAAAGCCAGGAATATGCAAAACAAGAGCCACCATGAACTTGTCTACTGATTTCTTGAACCAAAATAAGTTTGTGTCTTAAACCCCCCACTGAGTCAGAGCCTGTACTTCAAGGATGGGTTTTGAGCTTCATGGTTTTAATAGCATGGAACTGGCATCTTCTCTGTTTACCACTGTGCTATTTCTGAGGATAATTTTAGACAAATATGTATATAATAATTCCCTGGCAGGCCTACATACTATACATATGTTTGGCTTTTGAGGGGTTTTTTTGTGGGTTTTGTTTGTTTGAATTTATTATATTTTTTTTTTGCTTTGGTTGGGTTTATTTAAAAGTTAAATAGAGTTTCCCTAATTTCCTCCTGCAGAGCTGAAGGGAAGAGCTGGTCCCCCCCTGTTCTGGAGGACGGGAAGGCTCAGGCATACCGGATCAACATCGAGCCAGACCCACAGGTACTGCACACCCACTGCCCTCCCACCTCGCTTCTGGGGAGAGGAGATCCATGTCTGGGGCCTGGAAAGCCCTCTGCTCTACCTGCAGTCCTTCCAGGGGTGGTTTAAAAGCTCTGTGTGCAGATCTTGCTGTACTTTCCTTGGGTTGGTACAGCCCAGACTCTCATGGTGAGCCAGATCCTGATTTGATCTGGCATAATCCCATCTCTGCCATTGCCCTTCTGGCTGAGCCAGGCTTTGCAGGATCAGCTTGCCAGCAGCTGAAGGGCAGCACCCAGCACTGACCCCCTCGGGGCCAGTGACCAAGCTCATGGTCAGCATTGTTTTGGATGGAGCTGTTGGGAACCCTCTGACAGCACTGCCCAGTGCCTGCCCTTCCTGGGGCACAGCACACCCAGGGGCTGTGTGCATCTGCCTCAGCTGACATGCCTCCACCTTGGCTGCTTCCAAAATCCTCTCCACCCTCCAAGTGATTCACCTCCCATGGTGATGGATTTATTTTTTTTTTTAATGTTCCCCTCTTTTTTTCCCTGTTTTTCCTGTCTTAATCCTTTCTCCTCCTTCTCCTTATTTTTCAGCTTCTCTCCCCTCTGTCTTCAGCTCTGTTCCCTGGAGCCTTCTGCCTGCATCCTGCCCTGCCTTCCTGCCCTGTGGCTCCACAGCTGCCAGGCAGGGGATGGAGCTGAGCAGGTCTCCATCTCTGCTCCCTCTCTCCTGTCTAATGATTTGTTAGCAAGGTCAAAGATGACTCTCATTCTCCTTTGGCTCCTCGATGAGAAAAGCACCAGGGTCTCTCTCCTCCCTCTCTGCCTCTGAGGTACTGGACTGTCGGTTGTTGGATGTGCTGGTCCCTCCTGTGCAGATGTCTGAGGAGGGGATGGGGTGGGGATGTGGGCAAAGGTCAGCTCCTGCTGTCTTGCTCCCCCTTGGGTGTGTGCTGAGCTGATGCACGTGCTGCCAGCTTTCCCAGGGCACCCAAGGTCATGGATGGCAGGGCTGGAGCCTGCGGAGGCTTCTTGCTGCTGTAGGTTGGCCAACCCCTCCCAGGGCAGCAGCAGAGGCCCTGGAGCTGCCTGCTGCCTTCAGGACATGGAATTATATCAGTTCAGGCTGGCAAAAACCCCCTGTGCTTGCCCCAGTGACACAGAAGTGTTCTTGGGCTGACCCTGAGTGTTCAAACATTGTTCATATCCTCTCCTTCTCCACAGAGCAGGGTTCTGTCCTGTTCTGCTCTGTGTTTTTTCTCCAGGGGGGTTCTGTCCTGTGCTGGTCTCTGTTTTTTCTCCAGCCCTCATGAAGTGCCCATGTGCAGGTTCTCCTGGTTTAGCTCAACTGCTCCTTTCTAGAGGGGTTTTTGAATGTCCCCACAAGGGTCCCAGGGTGCCCTTGCTGCCCTCCTTTGGCTCAGTCCAGAAGGAAAATAAGAGCTGCAAGGGTGGAAGAGGGGGAATGATGCTACAGGGAGTGGTGTCTCCTTCAGTGAGGAGCAGGAAGAGATCACTGGCATCACAGACCCCACCCAGCCATGTGGATGGGGTGCGATCCTCCAAACCCCATGAGAAGTGGACCTGAGCCTGAGGCCATTGAGTCAGCTGGCCATTCCAGCCCTGTGGGATTTGCAAATGTTCTGTATTCCTGCCCAGGGACAGTGGGCAGAGGCACAGCAGGACTGCAGGGCCAGCAAACCCACCCCAGTACCACACACCAGCAACACGTGGGTCTGTTTGTCTTTCCTGCCCTGAGTGACAGCACAGGCTGATCTGTGAGCCTGGGCTTTGGGTTCTGGCCACGTTTGCTTCATTCATCAATTACAGCCATCTTTTCTGACAGATATTTTTTCTTAATAGACTTTAATGTGCCCAAACCCTATGAATAATATTAAATGAGGAACAAATGTGCAGCAGTTCCACTGCCAGATACAACATTTCTGAGGTTTAATGCAGATTGGATTTGAATCTGACTATTAATATATGTTACATATGTATCTTTTTAAAAATTAGACAGTTATATGAAATATAATGAGGGGGTAGGGATGGATTATCCTGAATCCAGACCTACACTGAAAATATATAAGTCTGGAGAGTGGGTGGGTAAAGCAGATGTGTTTGTGGTAGGCACTGAGAGGTGTGTGAACAAGGGGACACAGGTACAGGCAGGAGCTCTTGCCCTCTATTTCAGTGCCTGTATCCCTACATACTCTTGCTCAATGGCCTTTTGGGTTTCCCAGAGAGGAGGTGAAGGAGGTTTCATGCACCCATTGCTGTGGTTGCACCCAAGATGTGCTGGTTGACTCTTCTCCCTCCCCAAGCCAGCTGTGGCTCATGCTGATGGCTCAGGACACGTGTCAGAGCTGTGCTCTGGTGTCCTCTGACCTGCATGATGCTCAGGGTGACCGTCAGCACCCCAGAGAACCAACCCTGGCCCCAGGCATCCCTTGCCCATTGTTGTGGAGCTCACTGTCTTGGAGCTGGTTGCTCCCTGGTTGTGGAGCAGGGCGGGGTGACCCAGGGCTGTCCCAGGCTGTGTTCACTCAGCCTCTTCAGCAAAGGCACTCACTGGATTGTGAGACAGAAAAATCTCATTGGAAAGCAATAACTTGGCTCAAAATGTGCAACCTTTAGGTGCACTTCCTCGCATCTGGAAAAAAGCAATCTGCTTTGAAAGGCAGGGAAAAAAATCTGCTGGAATTCTGCTCTCAAATCACAAAAAGAGGTTTGGGGTTGTCCTTGAAAAGGGTTTTGAGAGTTTTACCCAAAGTGACCTTTGCAGTAATGTGGAGCACATGTCCTTCCTTCCTCCAGGTTTTACTCTTATCAACTTTTTCATCATTCTGGGCAAAGATGTCTTGGAAGTCTTTTGACTTGTGACTACAGTAATTCTTGCTGGAGGCCCCAAAACATGTGACATAAGCAGAATGCCTCAGTCTGAGCGATTTGTAGAGAGGCTGTATTTCTATTACTCAAATTTCGTTTATTTAGGTGTAATCTTTGTCTTCAAGGCAGTGAGATTGTAATTATCTTCTGTGCAAGGCAACTTGGAAGGTATGGAGTTGCTATGAGCTCTCCTCTCCCCTCTTTCTAAATCTGTTGTGGTTTCTCTGTTGAGCTTTGTGGAAAATCCCTACTCAGAGACCAAGAATGTAATCAATCCTCCTTGTTAAAACTTTGATTAATGCTGTGACTGCAGGGAATAGCTGCCCCCACAACTGAAGAAGCTGGAAATGGAGAGCTGCTTGTTCACAATTAGCAGGAACAACACTGAGCAGGATGAGTGAGTCACCTTTGGGAAATAACATTTTTTTTAAAGAGCAGACTTTGATTATCAGTTGGTTTCACTGGGCAAGTCTGTCCTTAACAGCAAGGATCTGTAGAGGAGGCCAGAAATGAGTGATATTCAGACTTGCATCCTAAAGAATGAAGGGCTGCATGCCTGTTGGACCTGGAGGTGGGTGGATGTGGGACCTTGGGGATGCTGGGGCAGCTCAGAGCTCTGCAGCCAGCAGTCAGCATGCCCCTCCTGCAGACATGACATCACTGCTGACGTGCTGGGATCCCCGGGCTCCCTTTGCACGGTGTTGGTGTTGTTGTGGGCACTGGCCCAGCCACTCCTCCCTGGCAGACAGAGGCAGTGGGAGCACCCATCCATAAGTTTCTGGAGATCCCACTGGTTTTGGCTTCCTGTAGCACGAGCTCTCTAGTCAAAATACCGCCATGTGGTGCTAATCAAAGGAGAGGATGTTTGTTTTCTTGACCGTTTCCCAAACTGCCAGAATTGGCAGCTTTCTGGCCCAGGGGGGCTGGAAACATGGGCTTTGGGCTGTGGGGACTGTGTCAGTGCTAATTGACAGTAGATCAAGTGTCTGGATGGGAGAATAATTGCAGCAGAAATTAAATTGGCAGCACGTAGCCAGAGCTGGAATAGGATGTGAGTCCTCCCAGACCTGGACGCTTGGGTGCAATAAGCTGTGTGAGGTGAAAGGCTGGGTTTCCTCTGGCAGCACAGACAGGGAGAGGCACTTCCTGCAGGCACTCAGTTGGGAATGGCATCCCAGTGCTACCCTGCTGGCAGAGCAGCCCCCATGTCATTCTCAGGGGAGGGATGAGGACGGTGGGTCTGTGCTCCTGGTCCCCCTTGCCTTGTCCTCCCTTGTGCTGCCCCCTGAGCAGCAGCTTCCCCAGCCTGACCATCCAGCTGGGGGTGAGCTCTGGGCAGAGCAGAAGAGCTGATCTCTCCACAGTGGCAGGGGAGTTGCACAGGAAGGATGAGAAGGCTGTTTTTCCTATAATGTCTCAGTGCACAGAGATCCGTGTTAGTTTGCCCTGACTGAGGCAGCAGCTTGCCATGTGACAATGCCAGCCAGGATGGGGTGCAGAGGGGGAACTGGGACTAGCTTGGGTCTGCTGTAGCTGTTTGAGCAGCCTGATCCAGGCAGAACAGGGAACCCAATGCTGTGTGTGAGCCAGGCCAGTGGAGATGTGAACACAAGTGAGGTTTGCTCTGTTTGCTCTGTGTGGACTCAGGGCTGTGTGGCTGCAGGACTGAGGACCTGCTGCCTCCTGTTGCACGTGGCCTCCACCCAGCGTGGGCTCTGCAGCATCATTCCTGTGACTTCTCACACCAGCCCTGGCCTCACACACAGTATCAGTCCACTACACTGCTGATCTCACTTGCTTCTAATTAAATAAATAAAATCACATGTGGGCTTCGGGGGAGTCTGAGCCTCTTAGCTTTGGGCACCTGGGGACAGCAGTGGTGTCCCACAGTGGAGCAGGGAGGGCAGTTTGGTGCTCACTTGTCCCTTGGCACTGTTTTTAACAGCTTGAAAAATGTCTTAAATATGCTCATATTTGTTTTTTGGTCTCAACAGTTTATCATTACTTTGTTTTACCAAAGGTGAATGTCTCTTCATTTAATTAACTGAGTAATGGAGTTAGTTTTAAGTTAAATTAACTAAATGTAGTATTTGCTTTAATTCTCCACAGGTTGCTGCTGTGCAGGGAATTTCCATGTACTTCTCTGCAAAAGCCTGGCACGGGCTGTGCTGATTTTTGTGATGAACTGGGGGTTAAAGCCTCCTCACTGGAGAGGTGGAATTTCCTTTCTCGAGGCTCCTGACTTTCCTTCCTCCCTCCCCTGGTCACAGGGTGGGCTGGGCTGTGGCTGCTCCTGGGAAAGCTGCCTTTGGGACCCCCGATCCCAACCGGGCACTGACGGGGCTGTCCCGGCGGGAGGAGGGAAAATGTTTGCCTCGTGCTTTGGGGAAAACAAAGGATGAGCTCATGCCCTGGCACGAGCCCGGGTTCCCGTCCATGGGAACTCCCAGCTCGTTGTTTGAGGACTGATTTAATGCTGATTTAATAGCAGAAACATGCTGGGTCCTGACGGGTGCTGTGGGCGCCTCAGCCGTGAGTGTTTCACACCCAAATATCAGGGGTCTGTACACCACCAAAAAACACTGGTCTAATTTACTGGGTGAAGAGGTTACACACACCTTGCTGTGCACTTGTGTTTATTTTTTCCTGTGGTATAATATTGAATCATTTGAAGGCAAAGGGATCTTCTCAGTACCACTGAGAAGATCCATCTTGAGCTGTCGTAGCTCTAACCTGTTTTGTGAAATTCTGTGTGTCTCTTACATAAAATCAGCATCTTTAAGTGAGCTCTGGTAATCCTGGTGTATAAAAGAGGCAAAAACAATCTTGGGATAAAAGGGTGGAAAATGGGAATGGAGACTTCAAAACGGTGTTTTCTTCTGTCCAGGTAACTTGAATAGTTTTTCCTCATTGAAGGTGCATAGGAGCAATACTGAAATGGTGACAATGGGAGTTGGTTTAGGACAGAGCAAAATGCTGTTGGATGAAGCACTAACACAGACATGCTGTGTTATTTTACTTGATAACATCAGTTTCAGTGATGACTGTTAACACAGGTAAGGAAACTGCTGCCTGTGTGCTCAGAAGTGCTGAGTGTTTGAAAGCACAGGTGCAGCTCAGCGTTTCTGCTCTTATCCATCAGGAAAAACAACTTACCCCATTTCATTTTGCCTTGTTTCTCACTTAAGAGGCATTAATGTCTCTTGGAGGTCGCTTGTGTGACCTGCTGGGGTGAGGGCATGTGGAGAGAGCCATCCCCAGTGGGGCAGGGGGGATGCTGGAGGGATGTCCATCATGGTCCCTCAGGATGGTCAGGCTGCAGCAGCAGCCTCCACCCCCTGGAGCAGCTGCTCCCAGAGAGGCCTGGGAAAGCCTGAGACACGTTCTTGAATCTAACAGCATTTACCATTTTTGTTAATGAGTAAAAGCAAAACGTTGGGACATTACAAAATGGAAAAAAAATATTATCCTCTTGCTTTTGCTTTGTTTTCTTATGTACCTTACTTACTCTGGCTTTTACAGAAGGAGATGTTCAGGTAAGCCACGTTGATGAAGCAGGCACCCTTTGGTTTTAAAAATGTAATATCTCTGTAGCCTGAAGCTTAACTTGTTGCCAGTGATGCTTTTAGCTTCAATTAGCTCCTAGTAGTGGTCATGGAAAGAACATCAGAAAGTGTGACATGATAATACCTGAAAATGCAACAATTCCCCAGCTGGGAGAGAGGAGAGAGACAGTAAGCTGGAAAGGATGAAATCAGGACATGGTCAGTGTTAAGCTCACCAGGTTTGTCCTTTAAGCCAAACACCAGATGGTGAGAAAAGTGATTCCGTGGAAGCGTGGACTGAAATGGGAACAGCAGCACCTCTGGGAGGAGGGGAGCAGGGAGGAGGGCGGGTGGTTACTTGTTGTGATGGTTTGGGGTTTTTTTCCATCTGTAGGGGATGTTTTCTGTCAGTGGGGAGCTGATCCAACAGCAGCCTGGGCATGGCAGGGCAGCTCGAGGCTGAGCCCTGGCAGGAGCATCAGCCCAACACCTGCACTGAGCAATGCCCTCCTGTTCCCAGGCTTGCAAGGTGAACACTGGGAATAGAGGGAAAGTCCTCTCCAGGGTGTAGACTGTTGTTGAGCTTAGCTGTAGAGAGGTAATCCCCTGGCAGGAGCCTGCTGCTGCTGCTGCTGGAGAAAGGAGGAAATTTTGAGGCTTTTCTATGGAGACATTTGTACAAAGCTCTCCTCTGTCTGCTGGTTAAACACCCCTCACCCCTTGATGGTAGAAACGTGCCCTCTGCACTGCAGCAGCGAGAGAAATGAAAACACATTTTCATCTTGACGGTCTTGGGGAACTTTTTTCCGTTGCTGCAGATTTTGAAGGGACCACTGGGGAGCCAGGTGGCTTAAGGGGTAAAGCTGTGGCATTGCAGCTCAAGTCCCTCCTGAGCTCTTTAATTTGCACGAGGGCTGTGGCTTCTCCCAGGGAGTGAAGCTGTTCCCTGGAGCCCTGGGAGGCAGCAGCCTTTGGAGCCTTGCTGGTGGCCACCAGTGTGGCTGCTCCAAGGTGGAGAAATGTTACTGCTCTTTGATTGTGAGAGGTTGTGCCTGGGTTAGATGTGTGCTGACCTTGTGCTGCACAGTGTCACAGAATGGTCTGGATGGGAGGGACTTTAACGATCATCCAGTCCCACCCCCTGCCATGGGCAGGGACACCTTCCACCAGCCCAGGTTGCTCCAAGCCCTGTCCAACCTGGCCTTGGACACTTCCAGGGATCCAGGGGCAGCCACAGCTTCTCTGGAAACCTGTGCCAGGGCCTCCCCACCCTCACAGGGAATCCTTCCCAATATCCCATCCATCCCTGCCCTCCTTCAGCATGAGGCCGTTCCCCTCTCCTGTCACTCCATGCCCTGAGCAGTCCAGCCTGTCCTGGGGCTGTGGCCGGACTGGGGCTCCCCCAGGCTCCGGGCTGGGTCGTGTGTCAGGTGAGCATCGTCTGCGGCCTTTTTACGGGAGACCATCGGATTCTAAGGTTTGTTCTCTTACTGAAATCTGAAAAATTAATTTGGTGTTTCGCCGATGACTGTGAAAGGAGTGTAGTGAGAAGAACGTGATGCATTAAGTTTTCCTTCAGACTTTCCTTTCAGACTGTGGGATACGCTGAAAGGGGAACTTGGCAGAATATTCCAAATCTGTCTCATAAAATAACCCACACACTCTGTTTATCCAGCCTCAGCAAACTACACCTGACCTTTTTTTCTTATCTTTTAATCTTCTGAGCTGAGCTAAATAATGGGATTGTACTTACTAGAGCTTTTAAAAGTTAGATTGAAGCCTGCTTAGTCTGTAAAAGCAGCATATACACAGGGCATCTGAACTGTGCTGGTGGGGAAAAATGTGTTAAAATGAGTGTAGCTTTTAAAATTTATCCTTTTCCTCTGGCTTTGGGGCAGCCTTGAATGTAAGGGCTCCCTGTGGGACTTCTTTTGAGGCTGTTGTTGGAGAACTGATCCTGCTCCTGTGGCCATTGGCCACAGTGTAAATCTGTTATTTGCATTGAAATTAAATCCGTGCTGCCCGTCCCATACACCTCCTCTGTGGGGTAATAATAAGATTTCCATTTCTGAGACTTTTGAATCAGTTTATCAGAGACAAAGCAGTGTCCTTGCTGTTGAAAATCTTGGGGGAAGGAGAGGAGGGGCTGCTGCATTGCAGTTGTCTTCAGTGCAGAGTCTGAGTTTCAGCCTGAGGTTGTCAGGATGTGTCTTCAGGCTTAATTGCTTGCCACATTTGTATGAGAGGGGACTTGGAATAATGAAGGCAGTAAAATTTTATCCACAAAAAGCCCTCTGCCAGGAGAGGTCAGAATCAATTTGGACCCAATTACCCAGGCTTGGAGCAAGAGAGAAAGAAGCCAAATGCTGGTGAGGAGCTGGAGCTCTTGAGTATTGCCATCGCTGGATGATGGACACAGGTCACCAAGCAGGGTCACAAAAGACACCTCTTCCAGGTGACTGCATGGCTGAAGGGTGCTGTGACCTCCTGGTGCACAAGTAGAAACACTTGTGTCTCTAATTCAGCATTTTGGCAGCCAGCGTGTAGCTGACACCGACTGATTGTGTTCTGGTTTTGGGAGGAGGGTGGATCTGAGGAACATCAAACAGAAAGCTGCTTTGGGCTGAGCCAAGTGTTAATGGCCTTCAGCTCTGTTTGAGTCTGACATGGCGTGTGTTTATGACAGGGAACAGGACTGGCACTTGGGATTAGGAAGTTAAACATGGTGCAGGGGATCCCAGAGCTGCTGCTGGTCCTGGCCAGGCAGATCTCCCCCCAGCACTGCACCAGTGGGCAGATGGAGGCTGGATTTGGGGATCAGAGGTGCAATTTTGGAGGTGTTTTTGGCTCTGCAGCTAGTGGGGCTGCTCCCAAGGAAGGCTTCTTAAGAGACACCAAAACTATCAGAGCCCTTCCAAATCATGCCAAGGGTGTGGGGGCTTGTGTGGAGGTTGTAGGAGACAATGCTGGCCTCTCAAATTAGCAATCCTCTGTTTTAATCTCTGTCTGGAAAAAGGAAATCATCTTGTTTGTACTTCTGGTCTTTTAAGAGTCTAATTTATAACACACCGAAGTGAATGAACTTTTGAATGCTTTGAATCAGAACATGAAGTCTGATGTTCTCTAAAGTTCTGTTTAAAACCTGTCGTCTCTAGAGCTAAAGATTTGCTGTTGAAAAAAATGTGGAAGGACAAATAGGACATTTTGCAAAATGTCCAAAAAAACCCAGGCAAGCTTGAGAAAACAAATTGGGGGTTTCTGGTTTGTAGGCTAAAAGGGTTCTCCATGGTGAAACTCCACAGGCCAGCTCTTGGGAAGGGTTTGCAAACTCTCTTAGTTTAATAAAGGCCATAAAAAGCAGGAAGAAAAGCCAGCAGAGAAAAGCAAATTAGGTCCCAAGGGAAGGAAACTTTAACTGATCTTGAATTGGAGAACTGGAAAGAAATCCACCTGGTTCTGGGTTTCTGAGGGTGAGCGTGCGACTGTTTTGCACGAGGAGAAGCCTCGCAGAGGTCTCGGAGCCTTTGAGGAAGAGCAGACTGAGCTCTGGCCTGGGAGCAGCTTTTTGTGCAGCAGGAAAGTTGTGCAGCAGAGCAAAGGGGAGCACAAGGAGGCACGAAGGGCTCTCGGAGGGCCAGTGCTTCCCACAGCACCAGTGGCTGCCCCAGCACAAAGCTCAGCTCTCCAAAGCCTGCACAGAGGGGTGGGAAAGGACTGAGGAGCTTCATGTCCATGGTCTTGGTCTGGGAGGTGTTGAGGAGCCCCTTGATCCCTGTGGATGCTGCTGGGTCACCTGGGGCTTTGTAACAGGGCTGAGCAGAGCAAAGAGGAGCTGCCACCAGCACAAGCATCCTCCTCCCAGGGGCACAGGGAGCTGGTGGCAGCTTGGGACACGGAGCAGCTCAGCAGTGCAGGAAGGGCTCTGTTTCCTCCTGCTCCCATCCCTGGGCTCCCATGCCTTTTGGAGAGTGCCCAGCCAATAGGTTTTAGCTTTATAGCAACAGTTGGTCTCGATGAACAAATTGCTGAGCTTAACAGGGACGAAGGGGCGACGCTTTACAAACTGCCTTGGATTAAAGCAATCCATGGAGATGATGGTCTGTAGGCCCTTTGATGGAGGAGGTTTCCATTCCAGAAACAGCTGCCAGTCACATGGTCCCCAGCCAAGGGGCTGGATGGCCCCAGTGTGGGGGAGCCCAGGAGGTCAGAGGAGAGAAGAGGACCCTGCCCTCTCCTCCAGCATCCATGGACCGAGTGTGAATCTGAGCCCCAGGCCACAGATAATTAAAGATAGTGGTTTTCTAAAAGCATCACTCCATAGCTCTCAATGCTGTGAGCCACATGGGCTGTTACCTTTTTCCCCCCAAATGTTTATGATCCTTCTTTTCCTCTCTGCTTCATGGTCGAGAGTGTTTTCTTTATTTCCCTTGAAATAATAATGTAAATCTGGGAATTGGAAACCCATAGCCTGCTTGTATATATTTT
Source organism: Lepidothrix coronata (assembly GCF_001604755.1). Taxonomy (NCBI): domain Eukaryota; kingdom Metazoa; phylum Chordata; class Aves; order Passeriformes; family Pipridae; genus Lepidothrix; species Lepidothrix coronata. The sequence goes on from NW_016690403.1 coordinate 128,254, forward strand.
TTTTAAAGAACATAAATTGGGGGAGAGTTAAAATTATATTATTCCTGGCAGCAAAATTCCTTTTTTAATAGACAATTTGAAGTTATTATGTTGGAAGCAGTTTTCCCCACGTGTGTGTGCATGCATGGTGTGGAGGGAACTGTGCCAAGAGGGCTCCAGGCAGCTTCTGAGGCAGTGGAAGTGCTGGGAGCTGGGGGCTGCAGTTTTTCAGCTGATGGTAGAAGAAACCCTCGAAGGCTCCATCTTACAGTTCTTAATTAAGCCCAGTTTTATCAATGAGCATTTTACCTTGAGAAGAACTGAAGAATTGGACTGTCAGGATCTTTTTCTAGCAGGATCTGGTTTTTATTTCTCTTAGCTGTTCATTTTTACAAGGTTTGGGAGCACCAGCGTGTTCTCCTATGCACCAGTGATAGACATTTGTTTCCAATTAGTATTTATTGGATTATTTTAGTCAAAAGTAAGCTTCGTATCAGAGCCTCACAATATGCACTTTGTTATTTGTTCACAGGATGGTGTTTTCTTTTCCTGGTTTTTCATCAGCTTCAGTCTACTGAAAAGCTGGTGTGAGGCAGCTTGGCTGGGGACCTGCCCTGGAACAGATTAAACCAGATTAAACAGATTCCAGCCTCTTACACAGCGTCTGTGTCTTCCATTGGTACAGGCATGTTTCTGACTCACATGGCTGCAAACAGCAGCCAACGTGTGTCCAGAGGCTGTGTCCAGCTTTCTGCTGCTTTTCCCAGTTGCTGGAATTAGCTTATCTCCCCAGCCTGAGTCTTTGCAGGTAAAGCCTGGCTCAGGTGGCTCGTGGTGACATTAGCAGCAGGTACTGCTGGGTTTATGGGTGTGCACAGGGCTGACTAACAGCCTTGTACACTCTCATATAGATGGAATTCCATATATGTGCAATAACACATAGGTAATATTTTACATGGGTAAAATAACATGGAAAATTTTTGGTTTAATGTCATCTGAGTTCCCAACTCAAGGTCATATGACAAAAAGATTTCTGTAGTTTGCCTTGGGACTTCAAAAGCAAATGGAAATATGAATGCCCAGCTAAACCCTTGACCGATGTGTTTCTCACCCTGTAAATGACTGATCTTATTTGGGGAGAAAACCTCCCACAATGAACATGGATCTTTGTGGTCAAGGGTAGCTGCAAGTGAAAATCCCAGGACTGGTCCCTTGGCTTCAGGTGTTGCCCAACCTGCACGTGGAGCTGCCGAGCTTGGGCTTATCCTGTTTTGCTGATGGAAATGGGAGCGATGGCCCTGAAGTCGGGAGCACAGCAAGTGTCCTGGGAGTGGTGGAAGCAGAGAAATGAGAAGCAGACTCACAGCCTTTCTTTTGAGGAAATAACAAATACGCTCGTACAGGAGAATAAATGCAGGATATTTGGCAGCGGCTCACGGTGGAGAAACAGTAAAATGCATTTGGTTGGGGACCGAGGGGAGCTGTGTAGATTCAGCACGATTTAACTGCAGGTCAAGCCTGAGTTTTCCTTTCCCT
>NW_016690403.1:129853-190650 GCF_001604755.1 Lepidothrix coronata
ACATCTCTGTGTTCCACAGCACGTGTAAAATGTTGTTACTGCGAACCGCGTGTCCCAGCGCGGCCGCTCCGTGCACATCGCACGCTGTAAATCTCAGGATTTTCTGGTTTTCCTCTCTTCCAGGACAACGGCCCTGCCCAGAGCAGGAGGTCGGTGCCCCCCGGGGCTGGGGGCAGCCCCCTGGACAAGCAGCAGGTGCTGAACGTGCAGCACCACCAGCCCCCCCGGCTCTACCCCAACAGCGGCCCCGAGTCGGCGCTCCCGGCCCAGCTGGGCGGGCTCCACATCTCTGCTGCACACAGGTAGGACAGGGCAGGGCTCACACTGCCTGCACTGCTGCTCCTGCCAGCTTGGCTTGGGGGGTGCATGGGGGCTGTGGTGTTCCTGGAGCTCCAGAGAGCGTGGAATCTTAGAACCATTTCAGTTGGAAAGACCTCCAAGATCAGGTCCAACTGCTGACCTGACACTGCCAAGGCCGAGATGCTGGGCTGGGCTCCTGCCCCGTTAGTCAGGGGTAGGTGGGTTGTCCAGCCCTGGCACAGGCTGCTGAGGACAGTGGTGGAGTCCCCACCCCTGGTGGGATTTAACAGATGTGTGGATGTGGCACTTGGTGGTGAGCTTGGCAGTGCTGGGGTTAACAGCTGGACTCAATAACCTTGGGCTTTTCCAACCTAAACAGTTCTGTGATTCTGTGAGTGTCACAGAATGTACTGGGTTTTTTGAAGTGTATATCTGGGACAGGATGGAGGGTGCTGCCCTCCTAGGAGTGGGGATCACCCTGCTGCAGACCCAGGAGCAAACACCTGCCCTGGGAGCCGGAGGTATCCACCAAAAAAATGAACCCCAGTAACTGGGATGTTTATAAATGTAAGATCTGCTCAGTGCAGCTGTCCAGGAGGTTGGGAAATAAATAATGCTCCTAGGAAAGAAAAGGCTTTTGCATAGCCAAGAACGGTTTGGTTGGATAACTCAGACTTTGAGACAGGCCAGGTTGTGGGCTGGGATGCTTTTGTATGGATTATATGGATGCAGATTTATGTTCCTCCAAACTGGCAAAATATCCTGCAAGAAAGCAATGTCTGTATCTCATACGAAGAGCAAAGAGAGTTTCTTTTCAGCTTGGGAACTCTGTGTCTGCACGAATTTGTATTTCAGATGCTGCAAGCCAGCTTATTCCCCGTGCTGCTCTGGGGAAGTTAATGAAGTTGGAAAGAGAGAACTGCACAGAAAATACGGAGAACAAAATCTGGTGTTACCTGTGTGTGAGCCAGGAGATTCACTTGGGTCTTTAAGCAGAATTGGGGCAGGAGTGTGTTCTCTTTGAATTGGTGCTTGGTGAGGATGAGCTGGCCAAACCTGCCCTTTTTCACTGAAAATGTGTGAATTGATGTGGGAGAGGGCTCCAGCAGGGCAGGCAGGCACTTGGGGCCCTCCTGAAGGCTTGGGCTGGCCGGGTCTCACAGGGATGGATCCATGGCTCAGCCAGGATGGCCCTCACCTCCCACAGGGAGCAGGATTGCTGGGGAGTCACTACCAGAAAATGGAGCTCTGGCCTTTCTTTGAAAGTGACTTTTGTTGGGCTTTTTTTTTCCTCTTTGTTTGTTTGAAAGTGAATGTTATTTCTTTTGTTTATTTGTTTAAGCTGACATGAATATAATACCGGTGGAGAAAATGAGCCAGATGATAGCTAAAATATGTGAAGCTGATGGAGTTCAGGGCTCTTGCTATTTTTATTGGTTTTATAATGACCTTGATGACCTCCTCTGTAAAAAGGAAAAGGAGCCCCTTCCCCTGGAGCTGTGCTGTGCACTGGGGCCTCTGGAGCACAACAGCACTTGGACTCAGCTCTTCTCAGCAGGACTTTGAAATATTTTTTATTCCAACTATGCTTTTCATGCTTTGATGTATTGAATGAACTGGAATAATGGTTTAAATTGCTGTTTGTTGTCCGTGTATCCCAACTATGCCATGTACAGACCAGGAGCAGCTTTGGGTCGAGATGCTGGAGGGCAGAGGGGGGTTATGGGGCTCCTCCTGTGTCCCCCCCAGTGGTGGGGTGGTTTTCTCCGTTGAGCTGTGGGCTCTGTTTCTGTACCCACAGAAACACCAGCTTCCCCAGAGGCACCTGTGGGTGCTGAAGGGCTTTGCTGCCGTGCCTGGCACACACTCTGGATGCCCTAACAAGGGCTGGGTGCATCTCCTGGCCCTACATAGTTAACGAAATGCATGTTTTACCCATTCTTTCAGTAAATGCCATGGGTGGCAGAGCAATTTACAGTGTTTGCAAGCAGCTGCCCTCTTTCCTGAAGGCATCTGGTAACTGGGCCAGCTCTTGCTGTGTTGCTCAATTGGAGCCCAACAGGGAACAAGTTTAACCTCCCTGGTTCAGTGGCTCTTCCTGGGCCAGACATCCCTCCAGGCAGGGAAACACATGGGAACAGAGGTGCTTCATTGAATCTGTGGGAATGTGGAGGTTCCAATACCGCCCTGATGAGCTGACAGGAGCTGTTTCTATTTGACTTGAGCCTTTCTTTCTTTGCTTTAAAGCAGCATTGACCCCGTGAAGTCTCTCCCACGGAACAGAAATGGGATTGATGTGGAGTCAGATGTCTACAAGATGCTCCAGGACTATGAAAAGCCCGTCTCAGAGCCAAAGCAGTCTGGATCCTTCCGATACTTGCAGGGCATGTTGGAGGCTGGCGAGAACGGTGAGGAGGTTGGCACCCAAGTGCCCTGTGAGGGGGGACCACCGGGGTGGCAGGTTTCAAATTGGGGTTTCACATACTCAGGCTTACCAAATTGTGTGGCTGACTCGAGCACCGTGTGAAAGCTGGATTTGCAACCAGTGTGGCAGCTGTTTCTCTGCGATGGTTTATGAGACAGGATGGCCTGAAGCGGTTGTGTAAGATCACCCTCGGAGAACTGGGTCTGGTTAAGTAAATGGCATTTGCATAAGGACGTGGGATGGTCCTCAGCAAGGCAGGGATAGAGATCAGGAGCTCTTGGCTCACTTTTCAGGTCTGTCACAGCTTCCTGCCCATGTCGTTAACACATTAAATAATAAGATCCCCAAACTATACATTTCAGTTTCTTTTATTTGCCTTTCAGCCTTAAGTCCATTGGGGCTTTTATGTTCAAACTTTCAGGCTTTGCTTTACGATCATTAGGGCAAGACTCTTCTTTCTGCTTCCTTCCAGGAGCCTCATACCCCGATCATGTGAATCCAGGAACTTAGATTTTATGGGAAAATACCAACTGCTGCAAATCTCATTATGAAGCTGTGAGAGGTAGCAAGTTGGGCTTTTGCACTTTGGTTTCTGTGTGTATAAAGTGATGAAGTCTGTTCTTTGACTAGAGGGATGTTGGTTCTTGCTTCACAAGAAGCACAATTGCAGATAATTTCTGAGCACTGTGGGTTTCCACCAGTACTGGTTTTCTCAGTGGGACTGAGGCATAGCTGCAAAGCATGAGAGGGATCAGCCTTGGAACCACTGGGTGTACCTTTACAGTATATTTAATATTAATATTCCAGCCCCTGGACTGGCAGGAAAACTGATGTTAAATACATGCTCCAGTTGGACTTTCAAGTCCTTCACCAAGAGCAAGGAAGAGTCTGCTGCTCCCCCAGGTCTCCTCATTAGGAAGAAGCAAATGGGAAGTGACTGTGTTAATCCCAATTAGTAACACTGCTGCCTTCCTCCTTTCTCTGTGCCAGGGAAAGGGAATAAAATTGAAGCTTTACTGGTTTGCTCCTGGCTTCCCCTGCATCCTGCAGCCCTGAGCTGGCAGCAACCCAGTGCTGAGAGGAGGGGAGAAAGAAAAGGCTGTGGGCTGGGGGAACGGAGGACAAAGAGGTGCCAAGGCAGTCCCCACATCCTGGGACTGTCCCAGCCAATCCTGGCTGTCTGCTCATCCCAGCCCTCTCTTGGCACCAGCCCATCCCCAGTGCAGCACCGCGTGTTCTGCTGGAGCCCGAGCTGCTGCCAGGTACCAGCCAGCACGGGACAGGCTGGGCAGTCACTGTCACCTCCCAGGGCTCTGCCACCCTCCCTGCCCCTCAGCTGTGTGCAGGGGACCTGTGGTGTGAGTGCCTGCAGGCACAGCCTCACTCTTGCCTTGGTTGTTCCAACACTGTTTATTCATAAGGGATGAGAAATTAAGTGAAAAGCATCTCTGCTGGCACAAAGCTCTCTGATGTTCCAGCACGCTCTCAATCCCCAGGAGTGTTCCTGGCTGGGTTGGTTTACAGCTGCCACCCCTGCTCCTTTTTCCTTAAGCCTAAAATTATACATTTTGACCCTAGCCTTTTAAAGTCAAGCTCTCCTCTCCAGAGGAGCCGAGTGTCTCAGACAACAACCTGTTTTATATGGAATGTGTTTCTGCTGGAAGCATTGCAGCCCCATCCCACCCCCTTAGGGAGCAATGCTTTGTGCTGGGGTGGAGGCTGGAGGAACAACAGCACTTGCCTTTAAGTGCCCGTGGCCCAGGAAGGAGGCTGGGGAGAGCCTCCTTCACTGCAGCCATAATGGGGACAGCAATGGTTGAGGTTGTGGAATTAAAGCATCTCCCTGCCTTGCTGAGGACCATAAATCACAATGAGACTGTGGGCTGGTAACTAGAAGGAAACAATCCATCGTTTGAGAAGATGGGAAGCAGCCCTCTCTGCAGGGTTCATTTTGCTGTAAAATCCCTTTCTTTCTCTTCCCCCCCTTTCTCTTCTTTTTTAAGCAGCTTATCCAAGCACTCAGTATGAGAGACAGTGACAGCTTAACTGTTAAATGTTGGCAGATGAGCATGTCTAGTCCAAGCACTCCTTATCTCCTGCTGGGGGAAGCCAACAGCTCCAGCAGTTGTTTCAGTTTATTCCCAGCAAGGCAGCGGAAAGACTTGACAGGGGCTTGGCTGGACCCAACTGAGCACTGGGGGGAACCCTGGGGGGGAGCAGCCTCCTCTGCTCCTGGGCAGGCATTCACATGTATCAAGGCTCTTGGCATCACCAAACACTGTGTTATACCTTGGGAAGTGGGGTTTGGTGGGGAATTGGTCCTTTTTGGTTTTGTTCCCTTGGCTGGGAGCACTGTCAGCGTTGGCCCCTGGATCAGAGCCGTGGCTGGAGAGGGGGCTGTGGTTGGGGGTACCTGTGCACCCCAGGGGGGAGTTGGGTGTGCACCCTCCTCCCAGGCAGGCCCAGAACAGCAGGCATCCCTGGGCACGCTGGATGGGGGAGCAGAGGTCTCTCCATGGAAGGAGCTTTGCTGAGCTCTGCCCTTCAGAGTGTACCATGTGAACTTGCACGGGGTCAGGGAGCAACCAGGAGTGATGAAGCACTGGCTCCAGGCACTAAAAATTCCCTCTAGGAAAGGCAGAGACATTTCTGGGTCCGTGGGAGGTGCTTCCACTGGATTTTGCTCTGAAGTTTCCAAAACCAGAACAATGCATGCAGACACCTGGGTCAGACATGCCTGTGCCCTGCAGAGACTCCCTGGGCTTGAGGGCTGGAAGCAGTCATTGAAGATGGACTGAAATACTCTGGAAGCTCAGGAGAGTGGGAAATCAGAACACTGGAGAACGGCTTGTTCATCCAAGAGCTCCTCTACTGCTTTTCCAAACTCTGTCAGCTGATGGACTAAAATACATTGTCCTTTTTCATGAGCTTTTCTTTCTACAACCTCAGGCTGTCACAGAGGAACCACAGATCAGTATGTACCAAACAGACCAGTTGTGAGCCATGGAAAACCGTGCAGTGGATTCTGGAAGTTTTTAAGTGTCCCAGGGGTTGGCAACAAGCGTGTTAGTGTTGTCCAAAATACAAGGGCAGATGGTAGATGGTCTGTAGGGAGGGGGCTGCAACACTGGAAACTCTGCTCTGATATTGTTCATATGTCCAAAATCTTCACTGCTTCCTTTCCTGTGTTGGACCTTTCTATGAAAGGAGGCTTAGTGCCCCAGAAGACCTTATCTTCTATCACAATATTTTGGTTTAGATAATTTGAGCTTAAATGAGCGCTCTAGGAAGAAAAATGCATGTGATTCTATTACTGTTTGTTTTAATTTGCCTCATTCTCCAAAAGGCTTTCCTCTCTGTCTCCTTGACTGACAGTGGATCTACCAAGTGCACCCAAAATGTTGGTGTGATGGAACCTCTCCTTTCTGGAGCTTTTCTGAGCTCTTTGCTACTTATCTTTCTCAACTCACTAAACAGTATTACACCCAAATTCGCCTCCTGTCTCTAGATCACAGTTGCTTTGCCTTTTGACAAGGTCCAGGTACTGAGCTGGTGCTGTCCCAGAACTTCCAAGGAAGTTGCAGGTTCTCTTGTGGCAAGAGAAGTCATCTGACTCCTTAAAAAAAGAAAAAAAAGGCAAAACCAAAGCCGTGAGAGATGGAGTTTTCAATCCATTTATCTGTTTATAATTCTTGGCAGGTGAAAAGCTCGACAGACTGAGCAGCCCCCGCACCATGAAGCCCCCGGTGCCGAAGCTGGGCGGGGCCATGTCGGGGCTGCAGATGCTCCCGGAGTGCACCCGCTGCGGGAACGGCATCGTGTAAGTGCCACGTCCTGGAGAGCCCCCGGGCAGGGGGACACGGCCGGGGTGGGTCCTGCCGGGCACACGGGTTGGGGGTTACAGCAGAATACATTCAGGCCCCTTTCTGGGGTTTTTTTTCTAACCTTATATAAACCTGGAATTGAGGAATACATTTTGGATTGTCCCTTTTAAGGGAATCTCACAGCAAAACAGGGGTGATTGATGGGGTGGTTTCTGCCCTGCTTATCGTAGTAGCTGCCCAGGGACTATGAATAGCAGCGTGGAGCTGGCACTTCGCTGCCTCACAGAGGGAGAAACGCCTTGAGGGTCGAGTAGCAGAGGGTTGTGGGTTAGTTTTGTTTGCTTGTTGAAGAGTTACTCTGACAGATGGATTTTGGGTCTGATTTCAGAGAATACAGGCATTTTACTGCTCTGTTCTGCTGTAATTTATGGTCTGTCGTGATTTATGTTCTGTTGTAATTTACATCCTGCTCATGCCAGCCCTGCTGGCTGAGTGTGGGCTGTGCCAGCCTGTACCCGTGTTCGTGCTGGTGCCGTGGGCTGAGGGCCTGTGCACGAGCTGCAGTGCCATGGCTGGCTCCTGATGTGCAGGGCCAGGCTGAGGGCAGATATTTACTGGCTGCTCCTGATGTGCAGGGCCAGGCTGAGGGCAGATATTTACTGGCTGCTCCTGATGTGCAGGGCCAGGCTGAGGGCAGATATTTACTGGCTGCTCCTGATGTGCAGGGCCAGGCTGAGGGCAGATATTTACTGGCTGCTCCTGATGTGCAGGGCAGGCTGAGGGCAGATATTTAGGGCTCTGCTTTGCAGCGAGCTGTGAGGCAGTGCTGCAGCACACGGGCCGTCCCTTCCTGCAGAAATCCCATGGAACCACTCCTGGAGCAGCGTGGCAGCTTCGGGTGGGCCAAGGTGTCGGGATGGGAACCCACAACCCCCTGACATGTCCCTGAGTGCCATCTCACTGCAGACAGCAGGACAAGCTGTCGGTGCTCGTTCCCTGTGTCTCACTGAGCTCTCCCCGTCTCTCCAGGGGCACCATCGTCAAGGCTCGGGACAAGCTCTACCACCCCGAGTGCTTCATGTGCGACGACTGTGGCCTCAACCTGAAGCAGAGGGGGTATTTCTTCATCGAGGAGCAGCTGTACTGCGAGACCCACGCCAAGGAGAGGGTTAAGCCCCCCGAGGGCTATGACGTGGTGGCTGTTTATCCCAACGCTAAAGTCGAACTGGTCTAAGCCTGGGCTGTGCTCTGCAGAGGTCGGGCCGAGCCCAGAGCCCACCCACGTGCTGCGCTCACCCCCGGCTACCACAGCCCGAGGCAAACTGCCTGTTCCCAGATAAAGCCCTGTACACTTGGGATCTCCGGGGGATGGTGTTGAAAGCTTAAGAACAGGTTTTTCCCTTCTTTTTGACACTCTGCTTTTTGGGTTGCTGCGTTGGGTTATTAGTCTGTGCCATAACCTTGTCCAAGATATGTGTAAATATTGATTAATTCTCTACTCTGTTTCATATAAAACCAGTATTCCTTTTTTTTTTTTTTGTGTGTGCCCTCCCTGTAATTAAAAAGCAAGGAAGATGTTTTAAAAGCTCGAAGAAAATAAGGCACTTTAACAAGAGAAGCTGACTCCTATATCCTGACCCTAATCTCCTGCCCTGTCACTGTCCCAGGTATTAAAAATTGACCCCTGGGAGTCAGGATGTGGTATCAATGGGTCCCCAGCTCAGCCCCATCCCAGCAGCTGTGCTAAGGAAGGGTGATCTCTTAAAGCACTAATTATAGTGAAATTCTCTGGATCTGGGCACTGCAGTTGGAGGCTGAGACGGACTGATTAGAGCTCCCCAAGAGATCTCCACACTTAAGCCTGTGACAAGGGTTTTCTCTACCTTTTTCCACTCCTAATTCAGTTGTCTTCTGTCACCTAATCACCCAAGCACACCTTTAAAGGACACTGAAATAGCCTGGAGCACCCTTTGGATATCCCCACTTCCCACACTCCTGCCCACAGCTGCCCTTGCTTTGGCCATTCTGACTCTTCCCATTTTTTTGCTGTATTTTTGTAGTCCTTTATTTCTAGATCCTCAGACTGCTGCCATTTGGGTCTGCCTCCCAGCAGAGAGAGAGTGATGAAATCCCTCCAGGCACTTGGGGAGTAACTGGAGCTGGGGTGAGTCCCAAGGCAGCAGGATTGGATTTATACCCATGTCCCAAGGCTGTGCTTTCAGTCAAGTCCATCATCCACTTTATTTGAGGGGAAAAGTTTTTGTGGATTTTGAGATGTTGCTTTTTTTAGTTGAATGTGGTTTTTTGCAATGTTGCTTTATTAGAGAAATGTGGTTTTTTTCATGTTAGTGCTTGGAGGAGAGAGAGTTTAGTCCCCAGCTGGGTGCTGCTGTGGGTGGTGATGGGAGCCTGTGTTCAGTACCACGAGGTTATTTCTGCTTTGCAACAGCCTCCCTGCTCTTTCTCTTCACTCTGGGAGAAGGAGGATGTGGGGAAGAAAAATAAAATGTCTGTGCTCACTTTCCTTCCAAGGAAAAGGAAAATAAGAAATGGGGTGATGGGCAAAGCACCCCTTCCCCTTCTGGCTCTCCATAAAGGGAAAATTGGGACTGGAGGAGGGTTGGGAGCATGATTCCAGTTGGGGCTGAGCAGGCAATTTCTTCCTACAGGTTCTGCACCTCAGAAGGGATTTTAGGGTGTTACTGAGCTACATCTAGACCTCTTCACACAGAGACTTGCAGGGACTGAGCAGCTCCTGTCCAGCTGCAATCCCCACACGTTGCTGGGTCAAACTCTTGTGCCTGTAGCTTGAAATTTCAGGCTTCCCCCAAACCCAAGAGTGAATGCAGCTCGACTGAGTGATGGGGAACTCATGACACAAATGGCACAGGGGTTTGTCTCCATTTTCCAGGCAGATGGTCACAGCTGCCAGTGGTGCTGTTTGTCACTCCCTGGGGCTCTTGTCCCTGTTTGACTCCATCTGCATGGTGGCCATGTCCTGTGGGATGCCAGGGGTCTGCAGCCCTGGCACAGGGAACACCAAGAAATTCATAAATTGGTTCATTGCCTTCATTTTAAACACTCCACTGAGCAGGCTGCTGGCAGGGCACCCTTGGTAGTCTTGCTTGGCTGCCATACCAGTACAACACTGGGACTGCTGGGCATGGGGCTTTGCTTTCAATTTGACCCCAAGTTCCCACAGATCAGTTTTTCCACATGGCATCTTGTGATACCCCTTCTCAGGAGTAATCAATTCACTTGATCCCCCTGTGGAGCTTGGAGCTGCCTCATACAACCTCATCCCAGGGCACACTGATTCCTGGCTTCAGGCACCTCATTCCCATTGTGGGGTTTGCAGGAGGTGCCACAAGCGAGTGTCACCTTTTGTGTCACCAGGTAATGCTGTTTAACTCTGTAAAACATGGGGAGGGTGCATTTTGTATGAAATACAAAATAAAACTGTACTGTTTGGTTTATCACTTAGCTTGGCCTTTGCCTGGTCCCTGGTGGGTCTCTCCTGGGGCAGGACTCCTACATGTGGGGGTCTCTCAGCATCCAGGTGAGGAGGACACGGGATAAACTTCAAAAAGCATCTTGGAGACAGCTGAGCTTTTCACGGGGCACTGAGAGCTTGTCTGAAGTTTGGCCTGTCCTTTGGTGGGGAGTTGGTTGTGTTTTTAACTCATGAGACCTTCCTGGGCCCCTGCATCCTGTAGGGTGTGGAGATGGGAAGGGCCATCGTGTCTGCACTGGTGCCTGGCTCCTGTCCCCAGTGTGACCCAGCTCCTCCTGTGATGGTCCAGAGCTTCACCACATCTGCCCCTGCACAAGGCCAGTGACTTGGGGTTTTTGGCAACGTTTAACCAGTCCCAGTGACGCTCCAAGGGAACCTGCTCCTGCCTGATGGCCCAGGCTGTCACCAGATGGGACCCACGGCTCTGTGGGGCTGGGGCTGTCACTGCCCTGCCACTGCTGGAGTGATCCAGGCCTTCTTCCCAGGGGGAGGTTACAGCTGACCCTGGGGGCACAGAAGCCCAATGGGTGGTGGGAGTGTGGGGGATTGGGAGGTGAGGGCAGGCTGGGATGAGCAGCCCTGTCAGAGGGATGTTTGCTTCTGTAGCTCAGTCCACATGGGGCTGGTTTTAATAGCTGATGGGGATTTGAATGTGGTTTTAATAGCTGATTGGGATTTGATTCATTGGTGTGTGGGAAAGTCAGAAGGGATGTGAGGTAAGTGCCTCCAATAGATGTTAACCTAAAAGGTTTTATTTGGCAAGTGTTCATATATGGAAATTGTTGCTTGTATGTGCCTAAAATATTTAAAAGACAAAGCCTCTGAGGATCTGCATGTGGCAGGAAAGATTTCCATAGTGTGGGTCTGTGTAACTCCATGTCTAATTAGTGCACATATTCAAATAATTAACATGCTTATGACTCTCCAATTAGTGGTTTTCTCTTCACCCTTGAATGCACACATGTGATGGGTGTGTTTCTGTGGTTTAGCCACTGCCCTCCCTGGCCCCTCTGCCCTGGGCATTGCTGCTGGGGGGGCTTCAGCCCCACAGGGTGATCCCCAGGGGCAAGACTGGGGGGACGTGGGGGTCTGAGCAGCCCTGGGGCCCCCCAGACCTCCTGCTGCCCACACAGACACTGTGACCAGCCCAACACGGGGAGCCTCCTCCCTGCTTTAGAAAAAAAGAGGTGTAAGCTCTGTGATGAAGCACAGCATTTATTAACTAAAAGTGGGATCTGGGCCAGTCTGATTCAAGTTCTAATTGTTTAACTTTTTCCATGTATCATCATTAAAGTTTCCTACTTAGCTAGGCATTATTTCCACCACCACACCCCCATTCTGTTGCAGCTTTTGTTTGGAGTTGTTTAACTTTGCTTTTGTTACTGGCTGGCTGCCCCAGGAACTCTAAAAAATCTCAGCTGGTCCATTTCTATGAGGATAAAAGTCTTTGTGCCATAGGAGGGGGGTAGAGGGAAAGAGGCTTTTTGGAAAAGTTCCCTCTCCTCCCTTTCTCATGTGTGAAAGAGGCTATTTTAATTACTTTAGGCAAAAAAAAAATCTTCCCCACATGCATAGTAAACCCAGAAAACTGCTCCTAACTCTAAAGAAACTTCTGTGCAAGTTATTCTGCCTCTCTGTTTCTCCCTAGGAAACACCCACAGAGCTCTTCCAGCCCGGGAGCAGCTTCTCCACCAGGACACTTAAATATTTTGAATTTTGAGGCAGTCCTAAAGCAGTTCCTTGTGCGGGGAGGGCAGTGGGGAGGGCCTGGGCTGGGGCCAGCACTGCTCTCGGGGCAGTTGATGTGCACAGGGTCACACGTTACTGTGCGAAGCTGCTGCTCGAGCCCGGTTCAGGCTTTGGGCTTTATTAATGAGAATAACTTCTTCTGAAGAAACACCTTAGTTCTTCACTCCCAAACCCGAGGGGGGTTCTGGGAGGCCAGTGACAAATATGTCCTCCCTGAGCTGATGGACCCAGAGGACACACAAGCTGCTGGCACTGTGGGACCACGGGAGGGCAGGGCTGGGGACACTGAGCACCGTCACTGGAAAAGCTGCCTGGGGGGCCCTCGGGCAGCCACCCACACCCTGCTCCTGTCCCCAGGCACACCGGCCACCCTGTCCCTCCCTGGGCTGTCTGATCTGTCCGTGGGGTGCAGCCTCCCAGCTCCCCAGGCAGGGGGTCCCAGGGCGTTTCCAGCATCGGGGGGAGCACAGGGGGTGCAAAGGAGCACATCGGGGGTGTGATGTGCAGAGGAACGTACGGGATGTGGGGGGGAGAGAGCGGTAAAGGGGTGTGCCTGGGGTGCAGGGGGCTGGGTAGGATGGAGGGGGTAGGTGAGGAGCAGAGGGGGTGCAGGGGGCTGAACAGGACAGGGGGTAGGTGAGGGGCAGGGGGGGTGCCCGTGCAGGGCCGTGGTCCAGGCGCAGCTCCAGGCGGGCGCTGCGCTGTCTCCGGCACCATCTAGTGATGGAACCCGGAATATCCAGCGGGTTCGGGCAGGGCGGGGGAAGAGCCGTCGCTGAGAGGAATCTCGGCGTGGTGAGATGGTTCCTGGGTGGTAACAGCTAAATCCCTTGGAAGGACAGTGCTTTGGGAAACCTCTGGCAAAGATCGCTCCGGGAGAGGTGGTTTTACACCGCGGGGATGGGCTGGATCCCGCCTCTCCTCTGGCAAGATCCTGGACGGACATCCCTGTTGCTCTGGTGCAGCCCTGAGCCGAAGGGTGGGAGGCCAGGGCAGCAGGACAGGGGTGCTGCCCCAGGGCACAAGTGCCTCAGTGCTCTGCTCCTGCCACACCGCTGTGCTGGGAGCGTCTGCTGGTCCCTGCCCTGGCTGGAGTGACATTGCACCAGGGAAAACTATTTAATAAAGTCCTTGGTGAGTGGTGGATAGCCTTGGAAAAGCTGACTCCACCTGAGTAGGTGTTGCTTGGGGGGTTTATCCCCAATTCTCACGCAGGTGCTCCATCTCTCTCGCAGGATTCCTATCAGAAATAAGATTAAAAATAATCACCCTGAGTGCTTGTCTGCCTGGCTCTGCTTAGGAGGGGAAAAGTTCACGCACCACTGCCGGGAACTGGGCAGTGATGGCCACAGTGCCCCTCAGAGCTCCGAGTCCCGTAAATGGGATTTCAGCGAGCCTGGCACCAGGCAGCCCTCAGAGCTGCTCTGGGGGTACTTACAGTGCATTGCTGAGAGAGCAGCAGGGCTGAGTCAAGAGCCTTTGCAAAGGCTGCCAAAGATCATTTTTTCCCAGATGCTATTGGTCCAGCGGAATGTGGCCCTGATGGACATGATCACCCACTCCAGGACAGGCAGCAGGCAGCCAGGAGGGTGAGGCCAGGGCCTTGGGCAGAGCAGGGCTGCCCCACACTCCAGAGGGTGACAGAGGCACTCCAGCACCCGGCACAGAGCCCCTGGGAGGACACATTGCAAATGCCCAAAATGGGTCTTGCTTTGCCCCATCAATAAGGAAGCTTCCCCATGATCCAAGTGCTACACAATCCACAGAACTTGGAATTCTCATGAGCTTTCTCAATTCCCAGCTCTCAAGAGGGCTGCTAGGAGGGTAACACAGTTGTCCCCACCAAGGCAGAGGGTCCCTTGAGAGGGGCTTTGCCCAGGCAGGAGGAGCAGCACCCCCCAGCCCGGAGCAGAGCAGGAGCTCTGGTGCCGGGGGTGGCACAGTGTCACACAGGGGGAGGGGGATGTTACTGTGTGTGAGCAGGAGCTGGGCTGTTCTGCTGCTGGGAGGACAGCCTGGGGCATCCAGCAGCCCCTTGGTGTCCTTCCTGCTTCCACAAGACAAAGCATTTGCACCAGAGGTCACGTCTCAGCCATGCAAAGGTTTGCTCCTTCTTCCCCTGTGCTGAGTTACTCCTCCCTCCCTCTGCCAGCTCCTTGGCATCTGGTTTCGCTTTACAGGAATCTCCTTGACCTCGTTTCCCGCATTCTGCTCTTCATCTAATAGCTGAAAGTGTGTTTTATAAGGCTGTGGTGTAATCATAGAATAGTTTAGATGAAAAAAGTCCCCAGCACTACCACGCCCACCACTAAACCATGTCCCCAAGTGCCATGTCTGTTAAATCCCTCCAGGGATGATGGTGACTCCACCACTGCCTGTGCCAGTGCTCAGTAATCCTTTCCATGATGATTTTCCCTAATATCAAATCTAAACCTCCCCTGGTGCAACTTCAGGCGATTTCCTCTTGTTCTATCTCTTGTTCCTTGGGAGAAGAGACTGACCCCCACCTCACTGAACAAGGACTGGTCCTTCTCTACGGTGAATTTGCTCCACAACTGTCCAAGCCATTCACTGGCCATTACTGTGTGTGGTTTTCATAGTCTCCATACTTGGGTTAAAGCATCCCTGATGTTGGATCACAAGCGGGGTTTGCAGTCTGGGGAGCACCAAGGAAAAGTTCTGACAATTGCAGCAGGAGCTCGTTGTGCTGTGGCAGCACTGGTCAGAACATAAGGGATTTCTGTAAGAACTAATTTATGTAGATTCACAGTAAAAGAGAAAAACCTGTGGTGTTTTCACGTTGAACACATGACATTTAGAATACATTAAGAATTCATCTGCAAACCAGACAAACCTGAGCATGTCATATGTGTCTACCACTTACTTTTGATATGCTAAATTTGCAGCCTAACCACAGCTATTTCTGAGAATTTCAAATTAGTCCTCCTAAAAAACTACTGTTGACTGATTAATTACTAAGATTGCATTAACATTAATGCTTACAACAATACACTCTCATCCCTTATTCCTCACAGGGGCAGGCATGCATGTCCTGTCTTTACCATGGTTCTTGCACAGCCCCAGGGCAGGGCAGGGCAGGGCAGGTGGAGCTCTGCTGCTGCTGCTGCCTGTGAGCCCCTGATCTGCCCCAGCTGGCCCCCACCCTGCTCTTATCACTGGGGACAGCTTTGGCCGTGCAGTGGCTCAGGCCTGGCATGGATTTGCCACCTCCAGCCTCTTTCCAAACAGGAGGTATCTGAATCTTCCCATGACGTGGGCTCTTCATGCCATACCCCAAGCAGCAGTGGATCGCTGCCTGGCCAGATAAATGTTGCCATCTGCTTCTCCTCCCCAGGCACTGCTGAGCCATTGCTTCCTCCCCGTGCCTCCTTCCCACGCACCCACAGCAGCCTCTGATCATCTCTGCTGGAGAGATGCTTCCCAGCTTCCCCTCACCCCCAGCATGGGCATCCTTGGCTGGGCACAGCCTGACACAGGCACCCTGCCCACACCTCCAGGGACCTGTACTGTGTGACCAGGGCAAGTGCTGTGCTCGGTTTAGACACCACTGGGTTTCTGAGTGTCCCCTGAGTTATTTCAGAAGGTGACAGCATTGCTCAGATAGCTGAAAGCCAGCTATCCATGTATTCAACTGCAGGCAAAGCTGGAGTCGTGTAGAGCAAGAATAGTTAATGGACAGGAGACAGGAATATAAAAAGCACCTCTCCCGAGGCCAGCGCTGCTACAGGCTCCTTGGGCAGGCACGGCTGACCTTGTCAGCTGCCGAGAATAAACACTGCTGGGGAAAAGCAAAGGGCTGCAGTTAGGAATTTCAGGGGCTGTGAGCACGTTTCATTCCTACAGCTGCGTGATCCTTGTTTTCCTCTGTGCCGGTGTGTAGGTGGGATCACATCACTGCTGGCTCTTACGTTTCGTGGGGTGCTGCAGGGAGAGAGACCCCGCCGGCCCCGGCAGCCCCCCCAGCTCCCATCTGATGGATCGCTGTTCCAGGTGCCTGTCCATTAACCGGTCCCGTGATTCCCGGCTGTGCCCGCTGCCGCAGGGATGGTGCGATTGTGCCTCCATCTTGCAGCGGCAACAGAGGGGAAGCCTGGCGTGGGTCCCCGAACGAGGTGGATTCGGGGCTGGGGGAGGGCTGGGGGCGGCGGGGCCATCGCCCCCGGGCGATCCCCGGGCGCTGATCTCGCCCCGCCGGTACCGGCACCGCCCGGCGCGGCTGCGGCCGCAGGTGCCCAGGGAAATAAACGGGTGAAATGGAAAAAAACGGGAACCGCCTCCCGGGAAGGCTCCGGAGCCGGTGCCCACGCGGTGCCCAGGAAGGCTCCGGGGACGCCGCGGGAGGCGGGGTCGGAGCGAACCCCCGGCCGGGCGGGGGGCCGGGACAGGACGCACCGCCCCGGGGGGCCGGGCCGGGCCGGGGCCGCCCCCTCGGAGCGCCCGGAGCCGCGGGACAGCCGCGGAGCCCGCGCTCGCCATGCGCGACTACGATGCGGTCACCGCCTTCCTGGGCGAGTGGGGCCGCTTCCAGCGCCTCGTCTTCTTCCTGCTCAGCGCCAGCATCATCCCCAACGGCTTCAACGGGATGTCGGCCGTGTTCCTGGCCGGCACCCCCGAGCACCGGTGCGCCGTGCCCCGCGGGGCCAACCTGAGCGGCGAGTGGCTCAACGCCAGCATCCCGCTGGAGCTGCGGGACGGGCGGGCGGCCCCGAGCCGCTGCCGCCGCTACCGCCTGGCCGCGCTCGCCAACTTCTCGGCGCTGGGGCTGCGGCCCGGCTCCGACGTGGAGCTGGAGGCGCTGGAGCAGGAGCCGTGCCTGGACGGCTGGGAGTACAGCCGGGACGTGTACCGCTCCACCATCGTCACCGAGGTGCGCGGGGATGGGACATCCCACCCTCGGGCTGTGCCCGGCCCTGGGGTGGCTTCTTCTGCCTTGGGGAGGGTGCACAGGGAACAGGAGCCAGCGGGTGAAGCGCCTGTGGGAGAGGTCCGGCTGGGCACGATGCTGCGGGGAGCGGGAGGGATGCCGAGGGTGAAGGTTGCTGGAGGAGCCGCTCGCCCTCGCCATCTCAGCTGTGTTTTCCAGTTTGTTTTTGCTCGGAGAGATGTTTGTGTGGAGGGGGAGGCAGAGGCTGAAAATAGAAGCGCGATAGTTTCCTTCTGCCACACGCTGACCGTCCCGGTGAACTGTGTATGTGATGGGATTGTTCGTTCTCGGTGCAGCGGCGAAGGGACG
The DNA here is from genome assembly GCF_001604755.1 of Lepidothrix coronata. Lineage (NCBI taxonomy): Eukaryota > Metazoa > Chordata > Aves > Passeriformes > Pipridae > Lepidothrix > Lepidothrix coronata. The sequence goes on from NW_016690403.1 coordinate 146,920, forward strand.
CGGACACGGTCCCATAAACACACAGCCAGCCCGGCTGCGGCCAGAGCAGGGTGGGCTCTCGCTGGCCCCGCACCCCGTGCCCTGCCGTGGTCTCGGTGGCCGTCGGTGCTGGAATGGGTGGGTTGGGGCGAGGCAGGTGCTCTGTCGCTCCTGCCGGAGCCTGACCCGGGGCAGCCAGGCAGGGTTTGTAAGGCTCTGCAGGGGCATCGTCTGTACGGGGTGTCTTGTGAGAACCTCAGCGGTGACAGGTCACATAAGCGCTCGTTTGGCGGTGTGGTGGCAGGGTCGTGCTGTTCTGCCTCTGCCCGTGCGGGCAGGGAGCGTGGAGCTCTGTTAGAGAACGAGAATGATTCCGCTACAGCTGCAGGATTGCTGCTGCTCTTCTACGTTGTGCAAGGGCTTCCAGAGGTTCCAGGGCTCACCCTCATGCCAGGCAACGCTTGGACTTGGCCGCTGCAGGCTCCGCGGTCCTTCAGCGTGTCCCAGGTAGCCAAGGGCTGCCCTGGTCAGGCACTGATGGCTCACCCTCGGGCTGCGTGACAAGGGATGGCTGTGTAACCCTCCTCACGAGTCCTGTGACTCAGCAACAGCTGCCACCAAAACACATTGCGCGGTGGCACAGCCGGGAAAGGTCCTGAAGGAGAGGCGAGGGGTCTGTGCCCTGGGAACACGGGAGGAGGGTCTGTGCTGGGGGTGTGCACAGGTGGGCTCAGCCACATGCCAGGAGGGCAGGACGAGGGCGGGGGGTGCCAACCTCCTCTCACCTGCCCGAAGCAAAGTCACTGGCACGGGCGACACCTCTTGCTGCTGTGCTGGCAGTCGGGGATCCCTCATGACACCAGGTCGAGCTGCTGGCCGTGGGTGCTGCCCACGCTGCACACAGACATGCCCAGCTGTAACCCGTGGGCTGGCACGGCTGCCTGGTGGGTGCCTGGTAGCCACCACTGGCAGAGGCAGTGCCACACTCACTGCCAGAGGGAGGCCAGTTTATCCTGGCCTGTCTGTGAATTCATAGGCTCTGGTTTGGAGTTGGTGCTTGCTCTGAGAGAGGCAGTAAATGAAGCAAAAGGAGGAGAAATGTGATTCCTTCTTAATGACCAGTAAATAAGTTGTGTTGGCAGATGCCAAACAAGAGCATTCTGTGTGGGATCCAGATGGGACACAGCAGTGGGGTTTGCCACAAGGCTTGGGGTGTGCCAGAGAGGCAATAGCACATCCAGAGATGGAAACCAAGTGCCAGGTTCCCATCTGTAAGCCAGATGGAAAAGAAGGATACTTGTTTTGTTTTAAAATTGTCATGGACATTTGGAAAAAATACAGAATTTGGTTTCAAAACAAGGAAAACAGGCACTGATGAAATGCTGAAAAGAGGCAGTTCAGTTAAATTTGAGATGTTTATTTTTGTACCCAACATTTTTCTCTGTATTAGGAAAGACAAGCCAGGACATGCCATCAGGAGAGCTCAGGGAAGAAACAGCTTCAGTTCAAAAACTCAGTTGAGGAGCAGAACTTGATGGCACAGGATTAATTGCTGGAGATTTAATTTGATTCGTGCAGTTGCATGAAATCCTGTTATTACTGCTGCTTGAAGGGAACTGGGAGATGCCAGCTCAGCACCCATGTTACTTGGTCTGGAGTTCTCTGTTGCCAGGGTTTAGCGTGTCCTCACAGACTCAGTCATCTGCTTGTCTGAAAATGGAGATGATGGGCAGAAGTGACCGTGCCCACAGCACAGGTGAAGAGGTGACCATCAGGCCAGGGTGACATGAAAGAGGCTCTGAGTGTGATGGTGAGCAGGTGGAAATGTGGGTCACTGTGGGGTCCAGGTGATCCCGCAGCTGAGGTGAAGGGGCTGCAGGGCTCCCTTTTCCCCTTGGCAGGCTCCCAGGCCCTGCTCATTGGTGTTCTTCTCTGGAACTTAACCTACTAGTGTTTTACTTCCAGATCACGATGCTCAGAGCTGAGGTTCAAGGGCCAGCACCAGTTCTGCTCTTTGGAGCAGGGCATTAGCATCCAGTTAGTTCCCTTGAGCCGGGTTGTCACCCAGCACTGCTCCCTGGGGACACCCTGGGCATGGTGTGTGCCCCAGACACACTGAGAGACCCCTGTGAGGGGCAGGGTGAGTGCCAGGGGCTGTACTGGGGCTGCTCTCCTGTCACCTGTGCCACCCTGCTCAGTCCCTGTCCCAGCCCTGGCACTGACTGTCAGCAAAGGCAGAAATTAGAAGCTTTTGGAACTGGCAGAGATGAGAGGCTGGGTAGGAGCTGCTGTGGTTTGAAGGCATCTAAAGGTCTTTTTGTTCCCTTATGGATTTTTCCATCAGTGGAGAGCAGCCCTGCCCAGCCCCGGGAACACACCCTGTGCATGGGCAGGTGGTGCCTGTGCTCATCACTTGTGCACCAAGCAGAGCTGGTCTCATTGCTGGACCTTGTGCTCAGGGAGCAGGATGGAGCCATCTGTGAATAATTAATAATTAATAATTCAGTTATTCATCTTCAGATTTATTCTTGTAAACCAGCTCAGATTTTCCCTGGTTTACAGCCCTGGCCATTTACACAAGACTCCATTAGTGTTTTCTCCTCTGATGTGAGTGGGCTGGTTCTCAGGAGGGTTAATGAGTGATTTCTGACTGAGAATGCAGGTGGCTGGGTCTCTTCAGGCAGTCAGGACACCTTATCCAGTAGTTTCAGTTTTTCAGAAAGCTTTTCCACCCACTGCTGTGGGGAAGGGTTGGAGGGATTTGATGGGAATTAAGTGATGTAATAACAGTGTTCTTGAGCAGCTCCTATTCCTGCATTCAGAGCTCTTCTTTGGAACCTTACATGAACTTTGCTCTCCAATATGCTTAGCTAGGGACATTTCAGAATTACTTATTTTCTGGTTAATGAATAATTAGTCCAGTAGAGACAGTTTGGAAGTTGTAGCTGTAGATAGTTCAGCTGTGGCTGTAGCTCCCATGCCCATGTGTGGTGCTGGCTGTGATGGATGCAGCCTCTGAGGAAGAGGTCAAATAAGTTACTTTTCACTTTTCCCTCTACATTGGAGCAGGAGTGAAACCTCCCCGTGTCAACATGTGCTTGATCCCTGTGCAATGCCAGGGCACGAGCCTCAGTCTGAGCCAGTGCCTGTGGGGTGGGAGGTGGCACTGGGGAGATGAGCTACCCCTGTGGGGTAGGGCTGCATTGCCAAGGTCCTAAAATAGGTGGTGGGGTTTGTTCACTCAGCAGCTTCACTCCAAGGCATATTTGGAGCCGGATGGACTTGGTGTGTTTGTGTGTGTTCTGGCCACATGCAGTGAGTTGCTGCAGACAGCAGCCCCTCTCCAACCAGCTGCTGGGTGCTCTTTATCACATCCCCCAAATCTGAAAGACTTGACCCTGTGCAGTGAATTTTTGCTGGCTGTGCATGTCATGGGAAAAGGGAGAGTGAACACCTGGGTAGGAGGCAATGCAGTTTTATGGACAAGTTATTATTTAGCTGGGTTTGCTTTGCAGCCAAAGTGCCTTTGGCACGTGGAGGCATTTTAAAAACACTGATCCTTAACCCTGAGCAACTCAAGTCTGAAGGTCTACGAACAGATAGTGTGCTGGTGACCCCAGACTGGGGTGCTCAAATCCAGGTAATTAATAATAGTCTGTATCAGATGCAAACTCTACCATGTCACCAGCTTTCCCCAGGGACAGGGAGGTGCAGCAGGATGTGGTGAAACACCACTGCAGTGTACTTTTAATGCTTTGTTTCCTGTAGCTGAATTTTGTTTTGTCTTAAATAGAGGATTTGATTTCCACCAAACTTCTTCACAGAAATCTCCATTTCTCTGACAGGTGAAGCAGATCCCTGTATCTGTTTTTCACAGCTATCATCCTCGAACATACCAGAGCCCCACTGACCCACATGCTCACATCCACCTTACCAAACACAGCAAAGATAACCACGGGTGTGTGTCTGGGGGGCCCACACCTCATCACCTCTCCCTGGCCAGCAGGGATGAGAAGACACCTTACAGCAACTGCTGCCATAGGGCTCTTTTAGTTGTTAATCAGATTTAAGTCTTGGAGGCACATTTCAGTCCACCAGTCTCCATGTTCCTGGACTGAAGATGTGTGTGTTCCTCAGGAGGAGGTGTGGGCTGTGTTTTAAACTCAGTTCCTTTTTTCTGTCATGTAGCTGGTGTTACCCTGCAGGGCAAAGGGCAGAGGTGCCTGGCTCCCCACCACTGGCAGTGTATCTCTGTTCTGCCTGAAAATAGGCATTGGTTGCATCTCTTTCCTAAGTTATAGTCCAAAGCAAACTGCATCAAACCACACCCTCCCTTGCTTTGGGGTTTACCTGCCTGTTGTGCAGCAGCCCTGAAGCTCAGCCACCAGGCCAGGGGGGGTTGGTTTTGGCAGGACTCTGGTGCCATCAGATGGCACCTGGGTGTCTCTGTAACACAAGAGTTGCTCCTTGTTGTAGCCTGCGGCTGAGTGAGAAGCCAGAGCAGCCCTGAGGGCAGGATTCTGCTCCATCCCCCTGCCTTTGCCGGGGCTTGGCCCGAGGGCTCCCTGAGCAGAGGGTGTGTGCTGGGGCAGGCGATGCCCTGCTCTCGGATAGCGTGGCTAATTATTAAAATTATGCCATACTTTGATCTGTCATCTAATTAGATTACCATTATGGTAGTATTATCTGATCTGAGACTGACATGTTTGAAGCCTATCCCTAAGTGTTCCTGGCAGGCATGCCTTAACCAGGAGATTAGTCACCAGGATGGGAACAAGCTGTGGCAGAGACACGCTCAGCTGTAACTTCAGTGGACAGAGACTCATGATGCCATTGCTATTTTTTTAAACCTTGTCTGGGGTTATGAGTAGTTTTAGGTGGAAGTTTCCATGTTGGCTTCTGTCCCAAATCTCCAGCCCCAGCCAACTCCAGTCATGAGGCTGAGTGATGGGCAGCAAGTCAGTGGTGCAGGTTATGAGATGGAACAGAATTTGGTAACACGTCAGTGCAGAAGAGATTTCATTCTGTGCCTCTTCTTGCATATGTTTTGTCAACCACTGAAGTTACTGAAATGCAGCAGGTTTTGTGCTGGCAGAGGTCAGGTAACTGGAAGCTGTCCCTAGCCAGGACAGTTCTTCACCCATCTCCATTGCTCTGCTGCACTGGTGGGAACATCTCGGGCCATGGAGAGCCAGGTCCGGGGGTCTGGTGGGGGATTGTGCTGGAAACAGGGCCAGGGCAGCCCTGGGGCTGCACACACCAGCTCCATCAGGCCTGGCACTGCTGGCTGCTCCCCCCTCAGCAGGGATGGGGGCCTGTCAAACACCTGAGGGGTTTTGGCCTCATGGAGTTGCCTGGGGAGGGAACCACCTTCCCTTTTTTTCCTGTGCTTTAAAACAGGGCATTCCAGCAGCGCCCCTGACTGAGAAAGCAGTGCCAGCGATGGGTGGAAACGTGGCGTGGGGAAATGGAATTAAATTGCCTGGAGATGTGTGTGTCCAGCCAGTGGCCCCTGTGCCCAACGCTGTGGCTGTGTCTGAGTCAGACCCTTCTCTTGCAGTGGAACCTGGTGTGTGAGGACGACTGGAAAGCCCCCTTGACCACCTCCCTGTTCTTCGTGGGGGTCCTCATCGGCTCCTTCATCTCGGGGCAGCTCTCAGACAGGTAATGCCGTGGGCAGGGCAGGGCAGCCCCGGGGCCATGCCCAGGCTTTGTTTTTAGGAGGGGTAAAGGAGTTAAATGTGCCATTCTCTGAGCTTTTGATCAAAATAGGGTAACTGGCCTGGCTCCTTCAAAAATCCCTTGATCTGCAATTGTTTCTTTATCTGACAAAGATGTTGCTCTTTGTCACACATTAACTGACAATCCCTCGTTAGAGCTGCAGGATAGAAACTTGCCCTTTGAATGGAAGCTCTGCATAGGAGAGCTGATTTGCTGGAAATAGAGTAAGCACATCCAAGAGGAAGAAAAAAGCAGATAACCTGTAAATGGATAGCAGTTGTGTTGCACCATCTCACTACCTAAAGTATCAAAAAAATCATTACAGGCATTTAATCATTATCTGAGCAGTGTTGACATTTTGGCCCTACGAGTGTTGAATGCAGAAAATACACTCTCTCTGCAATTCTCTGCTGCCCTCGCCATACAGCCCTGAACCCTGTGTCCACACTACTATAGTGGGATCTCTGATCCTGCTTTGGTTCTGCCTGGGAATGAGGGTATCATAAGGCAGCAGTGTTCCTCTGGGCTCTTAGGAGAGGGGTTTCAAAACTCATTGGGAGTCTTAATCCTAAAGCTTCTAGCATTAAATTCCATGTGATCCGAATTTAATCTCCTGACTCCTGCCCCAGTGCAGAAGTCAGTTGGTGTTACTGTTTGAAAGGGAGACGAGATAATCACTAAATCCCACTGGTGCCATGTGCCCACTGGGAGCATCTGAGGGAGCGTGTGTGCCCTGGTGGCAGCACAGCCAGGCAGCCTCTCCCAGGGCCCAGACACCCTCCTGCATGAGCTATTCCTTGGATTGTTGTGGGATCTCTGTCAGTAATGTGACATCTCCTAACTTCTGTGTGGCAATCTTCACATGTCTCCCTATTGTACTGTTGCCTTGTCTCCTTAGTCTCTGTCTGGTGGCTCCCTGAAGTTTCTGCTTTTAATTTTTCTTCTTGGTTTGTTTCCTGAGTCTTGGGAATTTTAATATTTTTTTTTAGTGCATATGAAAAAAATAAAATTGTTTAAGATGAACAAAACTTCAGGTTGTGCTAAGCTTCATCACTTTGTGCTCCCTTGTGCCCTCTTACTTAGCCCCCTCCATAAATACCTGCTGTTTCAGTAATAATCTTTATCTTCTACCGAAGGTTTGGCAGGAAGAGCATCCTTTTTCTGACGATGGCTGTGCAGACTGGCTTCAGCTTCCTGCAGATCTTCTCCACCAGCTGGGAGATGTTCACAGTGCTCTTCCTCATAGTGGGGATGGGACAGATCTCAAACTACGTGGTGGCCTTCATACTGGGTATGAATATGTCTGCATTAGATTAAATGTTTGCTTAATGTATTGTTACTATTCCCCCCCCCGAACCTGCATTATTTAATTAGACAGTGGTAAATCTTCACTGGTACAATTCCTACTTTAAACCACTATGACTTTTTTTGCTCTTGGACCTTTTAAGCCCATAGTTTCTGTAGGCTGAGAGAAAAAGAAGAGAGCAGGAGGAGTCTAGATAAACATCCATTTCCTTCCTCTTTGGAGAAGACATTCAAGGCAGCGTTCAGGGTTTAGCAGCAGCAGGTCTGAAATAGAGGAAGCATTTGGGTTCTTCCCTGCCTCTGCACCCCTTTGCAGAGGGGTCAGTGCATACCTGGTGCAAAACCTTGGCACAAACCAGTGCTTCCAGACACAGGGAATGTCAGGGAAGCTGGGTGGGTGTCAGAGCCCCAGGAGCTACAAAATCACTGGTCTCAGTGTTGAGATTAGTGATAAAGTCCCTAATTTTAGAAGCTAAGGTTTGGGGTTTTTTTCTACAGGGAGTGTAGGAAGAAGGACCCAGCAGCTGTGAGAGGCTGCATGGCTGCAGTCACTGCCTGGGGACCCTGCAGGGAAGGGAGCAGCCCGTGGGGAAGGGGACCCCAAGTGTCTCCCACTGGGCACAGGGTTTTTGGGAAAGGCAACTGCAGGGGCAGATTGTGGGAATCAGTGATGCAGGTCGGGGGGAACTGGGATTTGCAAGAGCTGTCTTTAAAATGTGCACATACATATTTATGGCTGTTTTTAAACCACTGGTGTCAGCATTACCATTTGTAGATCATAATGCGAGCTAGATTAAAATGGTATACTAATAGTTAATGCTGGTCTTTCCTACCACATGAGGCTTTAATGGGGGTAAAAATAGAGCAGAAGGGCATAATATGAAGTCAGTGCTGTGGAGGGGATACAGCACCATGTCCCCAGGCAGCTGTGAGTCACCACTGCCAGTGTGGAGGGAGGATTAAGGTCAGGCTGTCAGCAGGGAGATCCCTTGTTGCCATCACCACTGCCACTGCTGCTGCCACTGCTGTCACCACTGCCACTGCTCCCACTGTGCTGGGAGCTGACTCCTGTGCAGGGCTGATGGAGCTGGAGCCAAGGCTGGGAGGTGCAGCACTGGGTCAGGAGCTGGCCTGGCTGACAATCCTCCTGGGAGCACACGGGGTTTGTGTAGCACAGGGGCGCAGGTTCTGGTCAGGCAGGAATGTGGTACCCAGCTGGATGTGGATTGGGATGCTGCCTCAGGGCTCAGCAGAGGCCAAGATGCAAGGGGGGGCCTGGAGCCAAATGCTCCTGCTGCTGAGAGAGGGGATGGGGTCTCCCCGAGTAACATCAGGCTTGTTGAATTGCTCAGCTGCAGTTTGCTGGCCCTTGCCCCCTTGTGTTGTCTCATGGCATCGTCTTTTCTGTCGAGTTGTAGGAGCAGCTGTGGCTCCCTGGGGCACTTGTCATCAGTGCTGGCTGTTCCCTGGCAGCCTCGAGCCTGGTTCTTGGGGCAGGATTAATCTAAACTAACTTAGACATTGGCTCCCTCATTTAAGTGAGTCATCAGCTGCCTGTCATGGGTAAGGAGGAGGGCACTGACAGGGGATGGTCCTTCTCCCCCTACCCTGCGTAGCTGATGTGCCCCAGTGAGCACTGTGACCTCTGCCCATGGCAGGGCAAACCCAGGAGCTTCCAGGGAGCTGCATGTGATGGAGGTGCTGGATAGGAGAATATGCCCATAGAAAGAGAGGTAACTCCTTAAGAAAGGCCATGCTCATTACGGGATGTGCTGGAGATGCTCCCCATGTTTCATCTGACAGCAGTCAGGGCTCACCAGGGCAGCAGCACCAGCACCTGCAAAGGCCTTGTTGGCTCTGGCTGTGCTGCAGCCCTGCCACCCTCCAGCCCAAAGGGCAGGGTTGTTTTTTTTCAAGTGGCCACATCAGCAGAGGTTTCCCTTGTCATTCCAGCTTTCAGCATCCAAACCTGTGTTGCCTTCCCACGTGTGGCTCAGACCCTGTTCCAGCATCCTTGGCCACCCAGGCTCGTCCTGCCCTTGGCACTACTGCTGCCCACCTTTGTGGGAATAGTTCCACCCCAAGCTGTTGGTGAAATTCTGTAGAGAATGTTGATTTGTCTTTTACCTTTAGGCCCCAGTTTTCTGTGTTCAGAACTGTTGTGCTCTGGGACTATAAAAAAATGGAGATTTGTGAAGGCATGTTGGTATTGTCCCAGAGCTGTTATTCCTTGGCCAGCAGAATGAGGGAGGAGAGGCAGGAGATAAGGGAATTGGAGTTGACAGATATCATACTGGCTTTGAATTGACACAAATGACAGTGTAATGTTTAAAGGTATAAACTGATGTTTCAAATATCAGACCTCTCCCAAGACAGCCCATCTAAACAAGAGCAATCAATAGAGGAAGATGGTGTATTTTATCCCCCCACACTTGTTTTAGCCCAACAAGTTGTTATTTTCAGTTTTCTTAGTGTGACTTTATTCAGTTAACCCAGGTTTCTAAAATGAGAATTCTTGTAACTATTAGGAGGAATTTTCAGTCTTGAGTATTTTTTTCCATCTTCTCAGCAATATTAAACACTGGAGTTCTTACCATGTTGCACAACCAAAGCACATTCTCCAGACTTTCTGAGCCCCTCCTGTTTGCTCAGTGTCCTTTGCTTTTTAATTGAGTCCAGATCAAAGTGTGAGAGTTCCAGCCCTTGCAGTGCTCCTCATGTGAGGGAGAGCTCTGTAGCCCTGGGACTGGGAGCTCAAGGAGGGGTGAGGTGGACCTGAGGGCATCTGTGGATTTTACTAAGCAGTGGCCAAGTGTTTTATTGTAAAAGAAGGGTTTTTTTATTGTTAAAGAATTTAGGTGCTTTTGAAGCCTTAGAACAGCCTCGGTTTTTATGACTAGATCTTAGGTTGCTGCATGGTGCAGTGGCTGTAGGATGCTTCCACTGACTGCTGCCCGGCTCCTGGAAGAGCAGCATTACTAGAAGATGGCATCTTCCCTGGCTGTGTCCTTCAGCCTGTGATGTGCTGATCCAACATTCCAACCTTCCTTCTGTTCCAAGAAATAGATGTGACGTTTGTTTCCACTTCCCCTCAAATTCACATCCTTCCATCCCGTGTCAGTCTGTTGTCCATGGACCTCTGCTCCTCCAGAAGTGCCCAGCAGTGACTTGCATCTTAAATCCCGATGGGTTAAGTGGGGAAGCAGACTGTGTCCTAGAGGGGAGCAGGCTGTGTCCTGGGGGAGCATGTCAGGAAGGCCCCTGGAAGTCTGCTGGCCATCCCCCATTCCTGTCCTTATCTGTCTCTGCCAATGCATTAATCAAAGCAAACAGAAGTAGCTTCTTTATCTGAAGGTCCCCAACACTCCCAGCAGCTTTTCTGTACGGGGTGGGTCCGTGCTGTGCTGCTCTTTAATAAGACTGTTTAGCTGATTTTTTTTTCGTAACTGCAATAAAGTATTTAGTCATGCTTGAAAAGAAAGAGTTAAAATGCTAATCCAACCTCCCTTGTTTTAAACAGGCACAGAAATTCTTGGCAAATCAGTTCGTATTCTGTTCTCTACATTAGGAGTTTGCATATTTTTTGCATTTGGCTACATGTTGCTGCCACTGTTTGCTTACTTCATCAGAGACTGGCGGATGCTGCTGCTGGCGCTCACTGTCCCGGGGCTGTTCTGCATCCCGCTCTGGTGGTGAGTGCCCACGCTCCCCACCTCCCCTCCTGCTCTCCCTGCTGGGTGCTGGGGAACACCAGGGTGTTGGGGGGGGCGGTTATTATTTTCTATCTGCCCTGAGGAGGCTTTGGTTCGAGGGGGGATGTTATGTTTGGGTTACTTGTGCCAGCTGTAAGTCACTGGTGCTGGCTGTGTGCTTGAAGCCCTGCTCTTTTCAGCTGGGCAGAGGCTTTGAGGAAGGGCAGATAGCCTTGTTCTGTTCCTGCCCTGGTCATCTGCTGCTTTCTGAAGAGACAGGTATTTGAAAACAGAAAAGAAAGGCAAGGTATCACTCACACACTAAAAATAGGGATAATTTATAACAAGAAGAGTTCCCTCCTTTGGTATTATCCAGATGACCCCTTTCTTCCTGAAAAAGTTATAAGTGAGCAACTAATGTCTTTATAACAGTTAAGTGATTCAGAGCCATTCTTCCACAGTCCAAAAGACCTCCTGCAGGTCCCAGTCTTGCCAGAAGTCTCTACTGCTGTTTTTGATTTGTCAGTTGTTTGGGGTTTTTTTTAACCTTAGTCTTCAAACCAATCCTTTAAAATGGTTTCCAGCTCCACCTCTGCTGTCATCAGATTTTAAAGGTTGATTCTGTCTAAGGCTCAGTTTGTTTATTTAACTTGAAACGTTTCAAACTCCTTCAGCACAGCACTCCTTCCCTGTGCACCAAGCAGCTGTTCCCTGGTTTGGGAGGTTTGGGTGGCAGCCTCTCAGGTATCTGTGGAACAGGCACTGCGAGGGACATGAAATCTGTCCCCAGGGCATGGCTTCAGAGTCCTGCTGGGAAATGTACTGGGTGGGAGTTCCCAGGTTTTCAAGGGTGCACACTGTAAAGCATGCAGAAAGTTTCCATGGAGGGAACTTCCAGTCAGGGGCTTATGTGGGGGGAGATATGGGGCTCAAGGTGCACTGGCAATGCTCTGCCAGGGCAGGTTGGCATTAGCTGGCGTTTGGGCACGTGGACCTACTGCTTCCATGGGCCATGTGACTTGCACATCCCACTGCTCTGTGCCATAGTTGCTCTTTTATTCATTTCCCTTCCAAATTCTCCAGAAGGTTCCCAGCATTGTCTCTGCAGTCTCGGGATCCTCAGCTTGCCCAGAAAGAAGAGCAGTGGAGGCAGCTCATCCCACAGAAAGTCCCATGCGTGGTTAAGGATTGGATATAAATCATCTGATGTTTGAAATTATTGACCTGTCTTTGGGTCATCCTTTAGGGTTCATCAGAAAAGGAGTGTCTGACCTGCTTTTTTCCAAGGAGAGGAAAAAGTGCTGCTGGCTAAAAGGAGCAAGGCAGCACCTGTTAATATCAAAGGATTTAGTTGAGGAAAAGTGAAATTTTCTGTCCTGTGTTTGGTGTTAATTCACTCAACACGTGCCTGGAATTGATTAGAAAATGTCATCAACTCTGCAAGGGGACACTGCCCCAGTTCTCTGCCCGGGAGAGCCTGCTCAGAGCTGTGGTAACATTGTGAGGTTTGTATATAAGATTCCTATGACACAGAACCTTTAAATGTATCCTGTGCATATTTAAAGCATTTGCACATTGTGTGCAGTTTCCTAAGAATATTTCTGCTCAGTGCTGGCTAAGCTACCCCCATCCTTGCTGTCTATCTGGTGACATCTGGTGGACATCAATTATTCCTTGAAAAACAACCAGTGAGGACAAAGGCCTAAGCATGCATCTACTTTAGCATGAGAATAACCACGTCCCATATATTTGAATTACACTGCCCACATCCCTCTGTGCTGGCTGTCTCCTGCTGCAAGCAATCTGTGAGATGAGAGCATAATTCACAGACACGGCAAATATGTTACTTGTAACTTTTTACTTTTGTGACAATGTTGAGTCGTTTATTCTGAAACTTATTGCAGGGTCATTCCTGAGTCCCCTCGGTGGCTGATCTCCCAGGGAAGATATAAGGAGGCAGAAGTTATTATCCGAAAGGCTGCAAAAATAAATGGCATTCCAGCCCCAGCCGTGCTTTTCGACACTGCAGAGGTATGTTCCACACATCCTGCTGCTTCACCTCGCTGGCACTTTTCCCCTTTGGCCAGTTGACTTGTTGGGAAATGCCAGCAGGGAACTGGTTTGCACCAGCAGCTCTCAGAGGCTGCAGGGACTTCTGGCGTGTGGTAAGAGCTGGGTTAGAGAGATCAAAGTGAGAACCCAAAGGGAGGTTTTATTATTTGTTTTGTACAGTAAAATGGTATTCCTCAGCAGTGGTTTGTTGTGGTTTTCAAAGCAAGGGTGGCCCAGATTGCTTTATCCTTTGGGCACTGAGAAGACCCGAGGAAGATGTGTTTGTGCCCATTTCAGCTTGGTGTGGTGTTTGCAATTTGTAGTTTAACAGCAGCCCTTTGCAGGGAGCCCTAAATCAGCACCCATGTGTGCTGGGGCTGCCTGGAGCCTGAGGGACTCCTTGGGTTGCACAAACCAGTCAAAGCACCCGAGTGCTACAAGGGCACTTGAAAACCAGGATGGTAGCGAAGGCTGTGAAGAACATCAAGCTCTTCTTCAAAACTGTTTTTTTTCTTGTATTTCATACCTGTTGGTTAAAAGAAGAAAGCCTGGTGCAAACCTGGCACCCCAGAGGGCTGGGGAGCAGCAGAGCCCGGGCAGGATGGTTGGTTCGTGTTCTCATCTCCCCCTCTAGTGGCTCTGCCCGTGCTGGAGCGTCTCCTGAAGAGGCACATGGATTTTTCTTGTGCAAAGGAACCAGCAACTCGACTCTTCGGCCTTGTGTCAGCATTGACCTGTAGGTCACATCTTCCTCTGCTGCCTCATAGTGGCACCTGTGTTTTGTGCCTCCTCGTGTCTCCTGGTAGAGCAGAAAGCAGAGCCCCGTGTGCTCCTCTGCAGTGTCTGCAGGACACAGACACTGTGTGACACCTCCCCTGGGCACCAACCCGCACTTGAGAGTCCCACTTACATTTTGGCTGAAGATCCCTTTTCCAAGTGTAAGTTCTAGTGCAAATTGAAGTGCATATTGCAGTGATGGGAAGCTCGTCCTACAGAAACCACGGAAAAGCCATTTCCTTCCTTCACAGCCAGTGCTCGGATGTGTTTCAGACTGTGTTTCATCTTCATGCATTCAAACTGGAGGTGGCTTTTTCAGGTTGCAGCATTTCATCACTCCCACGTATTTTTGAGACCAAGCAGCAGCTCAGCTGTCTTTTACCTCGTGAAGATTTTGTGTGCCACAGTGTCTGTCCTCAAAAGCCTGAGGATGATGTCTGCGCTCTACATCCTCCGTTGGAAGTATTTTTCAAACATTACTAGGAAGACATTCCTCAGAAACCATCCTCTCTTTGTAGGAAAGGAAATCTCCTGGGTAGCCCTGTTGGGAGAGCCAGGGTGGTTTGCTCTTTCGGCCTGGGGGGAAGCCTGGACACAAGTGCTGGCTTTGCCCTGGCAAGGTCAAAGTGTGCGGGCAGAGGGGCACCCTAATGCCTCCCAGAAGATTCCTGCCTCAAGCCTCAAACAGGACCTTCCGACTCCGATCTGAGGTGGTGGATGCTCCCATGCTGTGCTCTGGCCACTTCACCAACCTTTGGCATCTGTTGCCCTCCGTGTCAGGTGCTGGCAGGCAGCAAAACTCGGTGATTTCCTGTGTTTTTTTCACATTGTTTGTGAAGGTCGAACAGAAGAGAGTTGAGTGGACAGTACACAGAAAAATGCCTTTGGTAATGAGGTTACTCCTGGAAGCAGAGTGTGACATCCCTAAGGAAATGTGAATTCATCTGTCTGGTCAGCTGATACTCCTTTCTAATTAGTCAGCGTGTGCTGTCTCAGCATTACCTGGTTTTGGTTTTTTTTTAACAAAAAAGTGGAATCTCCCACGAGTGCAGCTGGGTGCAGAGACAAGCTCTACCTAAGGACTGCCCGCCCCGGGGCAGACGTGGCCCTTGGGCTGCCTGGTTATCCCCTGATAGCTGTAACTTCGTAACTGCCCAGCTTGTGGGTAGCAGAGGTTGTTTTGCTCTTAGGTGTGTGGGAATTTTTTCGGTTTTGTTTTCCTTTTTCCTTCAGATGCAGGATTCGAAGCCTCAGCAGCAGCAGAAGGCTATCCTTCTGGACCTATTTCGAACCCGAAACATTGCAACTATTACTATTATGTCATTACTTTTGTGGTAAGGAAATGTGTATTCCTACAGTACCCAGGCAATAAAACAGTTACTGATTTGAGGGCACATGCCACAGGTTTAGATAAGAAATCTGAGCCTTGGAGCCCATCTCCACATGGTCCTTGGCTGGTACATGGCCCTCAGTGTCCTCACACCCACACAGCATTAATACCCAAGGATCTGGAGACAGTTAAGAAACCATATGTAACAACTTGTGTATTTTAGATTATGTTGCTTTTCTTTTTTTTTAAGATGCTCCCATCTCTGTAATCTCTGTTTGAAGAGAAATGTACTTCTTGAAGCAAAGGCAGCAACTCAGTAGCATAACAAGAAGCAGACCCATGGCCAGCATTTTTGTTCTGTGTCTGTACAGTGCCCATCTCAGTGAGATCCTGGTCCCTGCCTGGGCAGCCACGAGGAATGAGGACCCAATAATACCCTGTAGACAAACCAGCACCCTTTTCTGTCCATACTTCCCCCAGCAGAAAGGAACTGGCTAGCACACTTGGCATGCCATAGTGAGGCACTCTTGAGATTTGAAACCTGAACATCCAGCTCTCTTGAGAAGATTAAATAAGTTGTAACAGAACTGCTGAGGGGGGGAGATCCTGTCACTGGAGTTGGCTACAAGTAGGAAAGTAGTTGGCATGGGAAGCTTGCAAGAGTCATTCCACTGTCGTTGAGTCCATTGCAATGAAAAGCCTTTGTGAACGACTTCCACAAAGCCTTTCACTTGGTGTAGTGTGTGCAGGAAGGACAGAGAAATCCAAGGTCTCTTCGAGCTGCTGTGGATGTGGCCACTGGAAGGGATGACAGAATTAGAAAGATGGGGTTGCCACTGAGATTTTTTTAAGCCACGATACCTGTGGCAATGCTTTCCGACATCCTATATTTGTAACAACACCTGAGGCAACACTGGAGGCGTTCAGAGACTGCTGTTTCTGGAATGATTTGGATTTATTGCTTTTCTCAGGTTTTTCACGTCAGTTGGTTACTTTGGCCTGTCCCTCAGCACTCCAGACTGGCATGGAGATGCCTACCTCAACTGCTTCCTCTCGGCTGTGATTGAAGTCCCAGCTTATGTGATCGCCTGGCTCCTCCTCCGCTCCCTCCCGCGCCGCTACTCCTTGTCTGCCACCTTATTTTTAGGGGGAAGTGTTGTCCTCTTCATTCAGCTGGTTCCTGCAGGTACAAAATTCAGTATGTGGTTCTAGTATATAAAATATTCAGAACAGTTGATGGTACTACGTACCAGTTCTGCAAAACTACTGGAAACTGGCATCGAATTAAGAATTTGAGGCCAAGGTTGCGCTGATCCCTTGCAGCCTTAATTTTTTTTTATTGCATATGTATATGCTGAGTCACGCTCAACTCTCATTTATTGTGTCAGGTTACTGAGCTTTATATAGTCCAGGGGAACCAGCTTCTAACATGAGAGCCCAAAGCGTACTGTGATTTATCTGGTTGTGCATCCAGACTGAAAAAACCTGCATCCACATTTCACTGTGTGTAAATCTCCACAGGATTTTGCAAAAAAGGGGTGGATTTAAGCTTGTGCTTTATTGCTATGTAATCCAAAGTTTTGTTCCATTTAAAAAATGCTGTTTTACTTGGAGACAAGCAAAATCTGGAAAGTACAAAATAATCTGAACAGCTACATTATGCTCAGTGGGAAGTTTGGAGCCAAGCCATCCAGGGATGGGTTAATACTTTGTGTAATTTTTTAAAAAAACAATACCAAACCCACAACCTTTAAGAAAAAGACCAGCAATATAATCTTTTGGACGTAGAAGAAATACAAGTAATAAGCACAGGGTGTTGTATATTGACCTTGATTTTATTTTGTCTCCTCCAGATCTCAATGTCCTCTCTGTTGGTCTGGTGATGCTCGGGAAGTTTGGCATCACAGCTGCGTTTTCAATGCTCTATGTCTACAACGTGGAGCTGTACCCAACCCTGGTGAGGAACATGGCAGTGGGAGCCACTTCCACGGCGTCCAGGCTGGGCAGCATCCTCGCTCCTTACTTTGTTTACCTGGGTGAGATATCCTGCCTTTCCTCTCTCGTGCCACACAGCTGCCCAGAGAAGCCATCTGAGCTTCTGCAATGCAGGCTCAGCTTTAAGTCCCTTCACTTCTTGTCTTTTGAGTCCCTTCTCTCACCTGGGGTCTGAATCCACTGCCAGACACAGCAGAAATGGAGCTGCTTGGGCTTTACAGAAGGATCAGGCACTTCTTTCCTTTAGGGACCACTCACATATCACTGAAGTGGGTCCATGCTGGTCCAGGACAACGCTGGTGTTTATAAACCATGCAAATGGAGTGGCTGGGATGACAATCACATCTTGGGATGCCAGGTAGTTTCCCAGGAGAATGTGACAAGGAGTGATGTTGCAAGTAAGGAAATCTGGCAGTAGGAGATCCGTTGTGTGGTACTCTCCATGCACATCCCAGGATGGGTATGTCAGGAGGAGGTGAACCAGGTGGGAATCCAAACATTTGCAGAATCTGCGCTCTCTGGAGTCATCAAAATAGTTTCCTAAACTCTAAGGGATTTTAGGAGAAACTTGTCAGCTGCTGCTATTTTCTACAGCTAAATTAGGACCTTGTATTTCATCCAGCTCATGAACACAGAGGAGATCAAATCACAAACTTTGGCTCTGTGTGACATACCCAGGGGTCCTCACTTTAATCCTAGTTTATTCCATACATTATAAAGCACATTGCTCTATCCCAACTATAAAATAAAGCTGTCAAGTCCAGTTTGGTATTTTCTGGATCTTAAATACTTTAACTCCTTGGTAATCCCTTTCCTGAAAGACTTTTCCAGTGCTGTGCTGCTGTGACTTGAGGCTCTTGCATCCCGCCCAAACACTCCTGTGCCAGCTTCAGGCTGCTGGCAGGGGCTGCTGCCTTCGAGTCCAAAATAGTATTCTGAGCAGACCAAGGTCAGAGCCTCACGTGTGTCTCAGGAAGCCTGATGCTGTCTCCCTTTGCAGGAAGGAAGGCATTGAAGGATTCCCCTGTTAATGACTTGTTAGTCTGTAGCTGGCCTGTTCAGCTGCATTAGTCTCTTCCCTTCTTTTGCACCAGCCCAGCAGGATACACAATCCCAGCAGCTGATGAGCTGCTTGGTTGCTTATGAGCAATTTTATTCCCTCATATTGAATTATTTAACAGAGGATTTGGTTCCTGATGACAGTGTAGTGCTGAAGACTCCAGCAGTGATCCCAGCAGAGCTGTTGCCTTGCAAAGATGCTGGCTAGCCCAGCTGAAAATGTAAAACATCCCCAAACCCCCAAACTATCAGCAACTACACAAACATGGGGGTTGGCATGAAACTGATGGTAGGTGTTGCCATCCAAGAGCACACATTGAAGCTTTAAAATTTTTAAAATTGGAAAATCCCTTTGTTTGCTGGCAGGTAACAGATGTAACTCAGTTTTGGATTCACCTTTGATATTTATGAAGCTGTCAGCTAATTATTCCAAATGAATTCCGCATTACAGCAATGTCTGAAATATAAAGTTTCCACGTGGGTTTGTCAGGTGTGGACATTAAGTACTGTTGGCATGTCCTCTGCCCTGCCAGGTGCCTATGACAGATTCCTGCCCTATATCCTGATGGGAAGCCTGACTGTGCTGATTGGGATCCTCACCCTGTTCCTCCCGGAGAGCTACGGCAACCCCCTGCCCGAGAGCTTCGAGCAGATGCTGAAGGTGAAATGGTAAGGCAGCTTCCACTCATCCTGTGCCTCACAAAGGTTCACAGCCTGCTCCTACACAGTCCCTTTTCCCAATCAGTAAACATTTCTTCAGTTTCACTGCAAACATCAAAGCTTTCAAAGTGCCCCTTAGATTATTTTCTTTTGGGTTGTTAATTCAACAGTGACATCATGCAATTTCTCCAGTGTCTGAACCTGAGAGCTGATGTGCACTGGCAAAGCAAGGCTGACCTCAGCACCTTGAGGCTGTTGCTTCAGATTTCCCAACACCTTTCATCCTTTTTTATCATTCACTCTCTTTAACTCTTCATTTAAACTTTCCATTTAGTAGTATTATATACATTATGAAACACTTCATCATATACTACTCCAAATTAAACACAAAATTTCAACATTCTACCTTTCTGGGCAGCCAGAGACAGGCCAGGACAGCTTTTCCTCTGGTTTATATGGTTTAACTGTAAGCAACAACAGTTCTCTTGACCCACCACCATGGCTTTTTAGGGTCCCCTGAGCAAACATTTCCACTGAAATCTGTGCACATCCATTACAGTGTGAAGAAAATTCTTGGGAGCAGCAGAAGGAAACTGGATTAACCAAGTAGCCACCACCCAGCTTAGTGAGAACTGGTACTGGAACAGAATTTGCCCTTATAAGCAATAATACCTTGAAAAAGCTGTGAATCCCTGTATCTAATTCCTGGTCAATATAAGGAGCTGTCATGCTTTCAGAATAAGAAAAATTCTCTGGCCAGGTTCCTTAAGAAAAAGAGCAGCATGCCCTATCCTAATTAGGGACTTCTTACACATCTGACCTGTGGTTTTTCAGTGTTGCACTGAGGACCTGTAGCAATCCTGGAGTCAAAGCAGATTCCCCTCACAGGCTTCTTGCATCAACAGACTGAAGTAACTGAATTACAGTCCCTGAATGAGGTTCACATTCCAAGCATTGTTTGCTGCACTGCTGCTGCCACCCAGCCAGGCAACTGTGCAGAGCACTGCGTGGGCTGTAGGGTCACAGCAGCAGAGGAACGTGCCTATTGCAGCCGTGCTCACTGGGAGGGGGGAGTGGCTGATGACACCCTGGAAAATGTTCTCTAGTTCTCAGTCTTTTACTTGCTTTCAGTTTCAGAAATGGGCAAGAAACCACTGGCGTTAGGAGTTCCAAGGAGAGTCCTAAAATTCTGATAACACGCTTGTGAAGAAGGATGCACGTTGTCAGAGGGGCTGAAAGAAGAACAGGATCATCTCAAAATGCATTTTTCTTCCAGAGGAAAATGAACAAAACCCAACAGTCAATGCTATTGCACCATAGTTGTTATCCCCTGTGCTGCCATCCCCAGATTACACAGTTTACTGACCAGCTGCTGTCTACTCCTGCAGGACTGTCAGTCTGTAATTCAGTGTCCTGATTGCTGGGGTTTGTCAGCAGATACAGTCCCCATTGAGAAATGGGGGCCTGCTGTGCTAAACAGAAGTCGAAGAGTAAGCTAGAAGTGAGCCTCAGGAATAATACAGCAGTGACTCCAGTAAGTCAGGTACTTGATGAAAGCTGCTTAAAGGACAAAAAATATTTAGCAAATGTAATGCTGGTGGTTCTTCTCACTGTGTGTGTTGACTGGAAGAAGGGGAGCTGGGTGCCTGTCTTTCCAAACCTGAAGGAAAGATCCTGGCCTCCTCTGAAATCAGGGACCAAAGCCCATAGACTGAGTGGGGTCAGAACTGAGTTGCAGCAGAGCAGACACAGATTTTGCTGTAAGGACATGGGGTTAAACAGAACGTCAGAGGAGCTTTCCACGTCACTTGCTTTTCCCAGGACCTGGGATCCACTTGCTCCTGTAAAAACTGATGCTTTTTCATAAAGCCTGAGCCCACCTTGGGCTTTGTGAGTGTTCAGTGTCTTTGGGGAGGGGGGAAATCTCGAGCACTGAGTAAGGACTATAGTTTGCTGACTTTCTGATGGGCCGTGCCCACTTTCAACAGAAACATAAGCTTTAGCAAGTCAGTGATCCTGTCCATATGTGCCATGAAGTTTTAGCTTTTAGGTTTTTCATGGTATCTGGGCATAAGCAGGTTTTTTAGATCTTTTGGGGTGTTGGTTTTATTTTTCCCAAAGTATTTAATTTCTCCTTTGAATATATACCACTTTGTTCTGCACCTTCAGAGAAAACTCACTGCAGTTTCAAAAGCTTCTCAAAACCCTTGTGCCATTTATAAATTTAAATGGGCTTTGCTCTCAAAAATCTGTACTGGAGATGTTTACCTGCAGCTATTAAAAATGCAAAAGGACTAATTGGGGACCACATTTTTTTCAAAACAAAACTAAACACCAGTGTTTTATTTTTCAAAACTTACAGATTATATATGCTTTTTTTAAAAAAAAAAGTTTAGCATAGGTAGATTGGATGATGATAAATGTAGAGTTTCAAGTTGTGCTACTACTGTTTTATAAACACTACATTGTTTGAAAAAAGTGTAATACCTTTTATTTTTGTATATGTTGGCTGTGCATGCACTTCTTGGACACATAAAGTCTATCAGACCTGGTAGACTGATTTTTATCCTCTATAAATAACAATTAGCCCTGAGTCACCTCCTGTAAGGGCCAAGAAAAGCACAGTGTCTCATCTTTACTGCGAGAGTTCAGGGTGAGTTGTCTTGTGCTGGCACTTGGCACAGGAATGGGGCTCTCCCTGAAGTTCAAGCACAAATATAAAGCTTTATAACATTTAAATGCAAGGAACTTGTGCAATTAATTCAAACTGCTTTTGGGAGTGGAAATACTATTTTCTAATAATTTGCTGCAGTTATGCTTTTGCCATAAATGTAACATGGCATGAGGTAACCAGTGTCCTGTGACCCCTGATGTTCTCATCCCTTCTCAAGCTGTAATTTCTCTAATAACAGCAGTATTTAATCTTGTTTTTACTTATTACAGAATTAACCTATAGAACAATTGTTTAGATGTACCAAATTGCTCAAGAAAGCCCTTATATATCAGCACAGAACAGGTTTGAGGACTTGGGTTAAATATAGGTGGCCATATTTTTATGAAGATTTTATATTAAGTTGAGACTTATTTTATGAGATTGTAGGCTTGGGTATTTCTAAAAGGTAAATATTTTTGTACTCTTGAACCTTGTAGTATCTTAAAACCTGTTTTTTCCTTTTTTAAATAAGAAAGAGGGTTGTGTTTTTTAAAGTACCTTGTTTCAAGCAGTCTCATTTTTCTTACTTGCACCGCTGATCTCGAGCTAGTGTCACATTTTAGTATTTCTAGCAGGGGATTTAACAACTTTTCACAAGAGCAGAATGTCTTTCTGAGCAGTGCTGTTGTAAGGCCTGATGGTGTCTGAAGTGCAGTGGAAATGAGGGAAGCCCCAGCTGGGGCCGTCGCACTGTGCCTCCTCTGTCACCTCTGTCACCTGGACTCGGGTCTCTGTGTGCAACCTTCGATCCCCCGCTGGCTCACTGCTCTGCTCACGCCTCTGTGAAGCTGTATAATTGTCACTCATTAACTTTTGTGCTCATTGTAATAAAAACGTGCACTGACATTGTTTCACCTGCTTTCTGTGTGGGTTGTAATTGCAGAGCAAGACTCCCAAAATAAATGCTTGGTGCCAAGAAGGTTAAAGAAGTAATTTAAAATGTATTTAGCATGGATAAAGGATGAAAATAAACCCCTAAAACAAACTCTTCCACAGATAAGTTCTTCCACCCAGGAAGAGTATGATGAGGTAGTGCAGTTTTTCTGGATTTTAGGTAGTTCAGTCCTGATCCTGTGAATCCTTGGAAGCTGACCCTGGCCATGCTTAAAGATGATTTTGTGGTTTAACTCCTATTTTGTTATTCATTTTCCCTCTTTGATAATTTTCACAGCTGTGTGATTCCAACATGGAATGAAAGATCTTTTTAAATACAACAGTTCAAAAGATGCTGTGGAGAAAATATCAGCCACAAACAGCCACTCAGAAATGTGAACTAGCCTTTGGGAGAACAAGGCCAAATTCTGCAGCGCTACCCCACAGCTTTTGAACTGAGCTCTATGGGGCATGTGAACCTCCTGCCAGTGTCCCTGGGTACTGAGCTGGGGCTTGGGGCCGAAGATCAGAATATTATTTATTAAATTTATTATTTGTCAAACACCTAGTACGTGTTCCCTCAGAACGTAGTGTCATGGTAAACGAAACCTTTTTACAGCCACAGCCAATGCTGCCGAAGGGACGATGGCAGGTGTGGGAAGGAAACACAGACTGGAACAAGGAGCCATTTAACCTGGACTTGGAGCAGGCTGCCTTCTTTGGTGAGCAGAACAGTCCAGGAAGACTCTTTCGGCTCATCCATGGTACTGACCCAAACCAAAGCTTTACTGAAGAACCCTGGGCTGGTTCCTTGTGTGGTTGAGCCTTGGGGGCTGAAGGCAGCTCAATAATGATTCAGTTGGAATGGGCTGCCCAGGGAGGTGGTGGAGTCACAGGAGGTGTTTAAGGACAGACAGAACATGGCACTGAGTGCTGTGCTCAGGATGACATGGTGATGTTCACTGAGTGCCATGCTCAGGATGACATGGTGATGTTCACTGAGTGCCGTGCTCAGGATGACATGGTGACGTTCGGTCACAGGTTGAGCTCGATGATCTCAGAGGTCTTCTCCAACCGAATTGATTCTGTAATTCGTCCCAATGCTGGTTTCTGAATCCTTTGGGCAGTAAATATGGGGTCTGACGCCTGTATTAATGGGCTGTTGCTGACCAGAAGTCACCCAGGGCAGGGGACGTGCCCTGCATGGAAAAGGAGCCCCAGGTCACGGACAAGGCTGGTCCGGAGCCGAGCCCCGGGGCCGGCCGGGAGCGCCGGGGGAGAGGGAGGGAA
This sequence comes from Lepidothrix coronata, assembly GCF_001604755.1. Classification (NCBI taxonomy): domain Eukaryota; kingdom Metazoa; phylum Chordata; class Aves; order Passeriformes; family Pipridae; genus Lepidothrix; species Lepidothrix coronata. Next base: position 170,366 of record NW_016690403.1, read on the forward strand.
CTCCAGGAGGAGAGGGAGGGAGCTCCGGGAGCGCCGGGGGGAGCGGGGGGAGCCGCGGGCCGGCCCGTCCCGCCCTGTGTGACACCCGTGCCGGGCCCGTGCCCGGCGCTGCTGGGGCCGCTCCTCCCGCAGCCGCAGCGGCCCCGCCGGCCCCGGCCGAGCCCCCGGGCGGAGCGCGCCGGGCCCGGCCCCACCTGCGGGGCCCCCGCCCGCAAACCCCACCCCCGGCCCGGCCCATGGCGCAGCTTCCTGCCCGCGCCACAGCGGCCCCGGGCACCGGCGGCCGCAGCTCGGCCGCGCCATGCGCGACTACGATGCGGTCACCGCCTTCCTGGGCGAGTGGGGCCTCTTCCAGCGCCTCATCTTCTTCCTGCTCAGCGCCAGCATCATCCCCAACGGCTTCAACGGGCTCTCCATCGTGTTCCTGGCCGGCACCCCCGAGCACCGGTGCGCCGTGCCCCGCGGGGCCAACCTGAGCGGCGAGTGGCTCAACGCCAGCATCCCGCTGGAGCTGCGGGACGGGCGGGCGGCCCCGAGCCGCTGCCGCCGCTACCGCCTGGCCGCGCTCGCCAACTTCTCGGCGCTGGGGCTGCGGCCCGGCTCCGACGTGGAGCTGGAGGCGCTGGAGCAGGAGCCGTGCCTGGACGGCTGGGAGTACAGCCGGGACGTGTACCGCTCCACCATCGTCACCGAGGTGCGCGGGGATGGGGGGGCGCGGGGCTGTCGCAGCTCCGCCTTGCGGGGGTCCCTGCCCGCACATCGCCCTCCGGTGAGACCGGCTTTGTTTTGAGGTCTTCTATTCGCTTGCACTTGCGTGAGAAAGAGGAAGGAGTTTTTTACTGTGGGACTGGTGAGACACTGGAACAGGTTGCCCAGGGAGGTTGTCGATGCCGGGCTGGATAAGCCCTTGAGCATCCTGGTCTAGTGGGAGGTGTGCCCGTGCCAGGTGGGGTTGGGACTGGATGATCTTTAAGGTCCATTCCAATCACTTAACTTTCTGTGATTCTGTGATAAGGAGCCTCCAAAAGCAGCACGTTTCCTTAACCCAGCAGGACTGGTCACTGCAGTAATTGAATTGCTGCTTGGTTCGTTAGCATCTGTGAGAGGGGCTGGAGCAGGGTCAGCACCTGGGTTCAGCTTGTTTGGTGTCACAGACGTGTCGCTTTGAACTCGGGAGACCAGCAGGGTTTGTTTTCTTTCTTTAAAAAATAAATGTGGTTGAAGTCATAGAACCACAGAATGGTTTGGATTGGAAGGGACCATAAGGACTGTCTCATTCCCACCCCCTGCCACAGGCAGGGACACCTTCCACTATCCCAGGTTGCTCCAAGCCCCATCCAGCCTGGCCTTGGACACTTCCAGGGATGGGGCAGCCACAGCTTCTCTGGGCAACCTGTGCCAGGGCCTCCCCACCCTCACAGTTGGGGTCATCCTGAGGTGTGCAAGATGCAGAGGTTGGGGAGCACTGGTTTAGTTTTGCTGTGTCCAAAAAGACCCTGAACTTCTCTGTGTGCCCACAGTGCCTCTGCTTTGGCTGTGCCCACTGGTTTGGTCTCCCTGCTCACCTGCCGGGACAGGTCAGCACAGATGCACCCCTCGAGTCAGCTCTGTGGTCAGGGCAGCCAGCCAAAGCTGAAGCTGTCCTGATTGTATCTCTTGTTTCGGGTGAACGCTGTGCAGACCCACAGGTACAGGCTGACTTAAGGAAATGGTTTCTGAGGATAGCTTGAATTTCAGTATGTGCATAGCGTTTTTCAGAAGGCTTGGGAACTTTGTAGGGTTCCATTGCTTGTTGACAAGTTTGACAGAGCTAGAGCAGTATTTGCCATTATTTCTTGCTTTGCAAAATGGGTTGTGATGGGTGTTTGGGTGGTGATGGGTGTGAGTACTTAATGACCGTAAGCTGATCTGGGCACAGAGATCTTCCTCAGGAGGAAGCAGGGGAGAGGAGCCATGGCAGCACAGGGGGGTGTGGAAACGGGGACACCGGGGTTGTTGGAAATTCAAGCGAGGGCTTGAGTGATTCTGACAAGTGGTACAAGGCATTGTCTCACCTATTGCTAAAGAACTGCTGTCTTCCTGGAGAGTAAAGCTGCTCGGAATGTCTAGGCCCTGGTCCTTGCTGGCATGCACTGTTGAGAAAGGCTGGGTGCTCTCGGGGCAGCGTGGGGCAGTTGGCATCCATCCTCCTGGCCAGTCCTGCTCGTGGGTTTTGTTCCCCGTGCCATGCTGTAGTGCTAGACCTGCCTTAGACGTGGTGCTTTGTCTCTGAAACTTCTTCACTCAGCCTTGGCTTGGTGTGAATTGAATGTCCCGAGCTGTTGGAGCATCGTGCAGGGGTTTCTCAGTGTACGGAGCAGGAGCTGCTGGCCCTGCCCAGCCTCCCCGGCAGCCCTGGCCCGCTGGCTGTGTGACTTGGCAGATGTCCCGTGGCCGTGGGAGGTAATGTTTGTCTGCCCAGGCATCATGCACCGAGGCAGCATTTTTTTTCTCCTTTAACATTAATGTTTCTGAGGGAGTTTTGCAAAAGCCGTGCCCTTTCACATACTTACAGGTTTTCGGTGTTAAACGTGTTTAATTTCTTGGCTTTGTGCTGCTGCTTTTATGATTAACTAATCTTGTGTTTAGTTGCGTATCTCTAACTTGTTGAATAATCATGAGGACCTTTGTCCCAGATTTCCGTAGCCAACGCTGGGAGGGGGAAGGGGATCTTTTTTTTTTTTTCAAGAAAGCTTTTTGCTGAATCTCTCATGACTTTAGAGGAACCTTGTTTATGGTTTTGCTTTTCGGGGGAGACTTAAAACATTCAGTTCTCTCCCACTTGAAGAGAGGCTTTCTTTTCTCACACAGACTAACAACAGAAGGTTGTTATTAGCCAGTCTTCAGTATTTATCCAGCTCCAGTGTAACAAAATCCCTTTCTGTCTTTTGCTTTTTGAAATGCTGTGGCTCAGGGGATAAGAAAAGCTTTACTTTGGCTCAAGAAGCCATCTGTGTCATTCTGATTCCTCCATAAGTCCCATAAAAAAAGAATGTAGGAGTAGTAAAAGTTCATACATGGTAGTAAAAGTACTAAAGGCAGGAGCAACTAAGGTAAAAGGCCAACTTCTGCCAGTCATGGCTGTTATGGGGCTACACAGAATAACTGGGAATAGAATTGAGCAGTGGAGTTCAGAGCATGAGTGCACTAGAAATATGATATAATGAGAAGGCGTTAGATGATACAGCAGTCAGAACACTTCACAGGGGAGTAGTTCTTACATAGTGAACCCTGAACAGACACTGAGTTTTGCATACACATATTCATCCTCAACTCCTAAAAATGTGTCACATTGTTCATCAATTGAAATCAGCTCAGTGCAGGTGGCACGCAGCCAGAGCTGGATGTTTTGTGTCTGTTTTGCTGTTGACAGGCTCTAGGGACTGTTGGCTTTTGCAGGGGAAGGGTGCCCGTGGTGGGAATTGCAGGGTGTGCAGAGGCTGATGCAGGGCTGGCACTCCGGGCTGGCACTCCCTCTGCATGGATGTGCAGGGACAGTTTGGGGCAGACAGAGGCTGCCAGCCCCCGCTCCCCCGGGTGCCCCGTTGTGCTGTTGGACCCCACTGCTGTTGGTCAGTGGGTTATGCCAGACCCTCAGGAAGCAAGAGGAGGCCACAGCAGTGTCATCTGGAAGGACTCAAATGGGCTCTGTGACACAGCTGGTGAATTAGAGGTATGGATGCTCACTCTCTATTGGAAGGCAGAGGGATGTATTGTTTTGCTTTACCAAAATAAAAACACAGGCCTATGCTAGACATTGTAATTTACAGTCACAGAATGACAGAATGGTTTGGGTTGGGAGGGACCTTAAGGATGACCTGATTCCAGCTCCCGTGCTGTGGGCTGGGACACCCTCACGAGCCCAGGCTGTTGCAGGAGCAGAGCCAGCAGCTGAAGTGCAAATCATGCCCATGTCATCCAGGTCCAGCTCTCACCCAACTCTTCATTAACATCAGTCATCTCCATTGTTTCTCACCTTGTAAAATAGGAGCTTTCTCTTCATAGTTGTAGATTAAGATCTCATTGTTTTTCTGGCTGAAGTTCATATTGATAACTTCTCATCCCCTGGAGTTAATAAAGCTGTGGTGATTGGCAGGTACAAAATCTTAGTGTTACTAGTCTTGTCAGAAGAAGGGAAAAAAGTCTAGTTTTCATTTAATAAGTAAATGTGAAAGTCTCACAGATCTTTTAAGGTATGTCTAAAATGCTGTGGTTTTCAAGGTATGATTTAAGAAGCACATCATGCAGGAATGTTCAGAATTGTACAAAGTACAGATGTTTCTGACCTTGCAACATAAAATAAGATTAGTATTGTTAAAGAATGATAGGCCTGTGGTTGATGATGTTAAATGGAAACAGTGCTCTTTCAGTGGTACCATGGACAATTAGTGACAGGGTAATGTTCCCTTCATGTCATCTTTACTTGTAGATTTGAACTCAGCTCAGGTTTCTCAGTTGTTGATGTCACTGCCCTGTTTCCTTTTTCTCCAGCCATCTAAAAAACGTGTTGTATGGGGAACAGTTCAGTTTCTGCACTGGAATTATAAAATATTTGGCAATTTCCTTCCTGTTCTATGCAAGTTTTATCTCTGTAAAAATTTAAAACAACTACAGGGGGGAAAATTAAGCAGAACGTGTATTTTGTAGATACAGACTTCTGTTTACTTCAGATAATAAGCTTTAATGTAACATCTAGAGCTTCTAAGTATTTGGAATATACAAATGTTTTTTGAGAGGAAAGGGTGTTTAATAACACTCGTAGCTCTCAAGTAAGCAGAGAATATTTATATGGATACAAACAAGACCAGATTCTGAATCAAAGGTTGTTAAGTACTTGGTTGTGAGACTGAGATTTTTTTGAAGAACCTGCTTCTACTTGCTGAGAGAAGCAAGTGGAAGGAGAGAGCACAGGATATTGGCTTAGCTTCAAAAATTCTTGCTAACATGTTGATTTTTAAAAAGAAAATATTAATACATGGGACTACCCACTTAATTCTTCAGTCATGTGTGTTACTCTCAGCAGGACAGGAAAACAGTTTAAAAAAATAAAGGAGTGGGAAGGCATGATATCTTATAGCTGTAAAAATTCCTTTTCCTATAAGGCTTTTCTTTTTAGGACAGGAGTGTAATCAAGTGAGGCTCTTGAAGCTTTTGTACTTGCCATAGCCCAGCTTTGTTTAGGGTTCTTATAGTGGCATTAGGAAAGTTGAATGTTCCTGTGGTGGAGCAGCTCTCTATACTGAGAAACATCCTTTTTTCAAGTAAGGTCCTTCTTTAGCTTTCCAAGCATATTTGGTAGTGGTGTGTGTTTGGTATATACTGTAATGCAACAACTTTTGATGTTTTGGAGAGCTACCCTATAACTAGACTTGCAATTTGCATATTACAGTGCATTAAAAATATTGGGTAAAATTTATGCTTAAATAGCATAGGCAGTTTTATGCTTAGGTAGGATAGGCATCTTCATATCAGCAGTTAAGATCTGATTATCTCTTTGGGATGGTATATTTGCAGTGAGAGTGAAGCAGGATATGGGATCTGCACTGAGGTCTCGATGAGAGGCACAGCGGGATTTACTGTCAGTAATTCATGAAGTGCCAGCTCTCCTGTCCAAATACAAAAATCACAAAACATCAGCCCAGAATAGCTCCAGTCTGAGGAAGAAGAGAAGTTTAAACTGCAACAGAGGATGTCCCAGAGCTGTGACAAAGCAGAGTGGGGATGCTCAGTGCTGCTGGGTGCCCGTGTGGAGCAGCTCGATGCTTCCCCACGGCAGCAGCTGCTCTTTGGAAGTGGAATGTTTTCCTCCTGTTTGGAGCCCAGACACCTTGCTGAGGTTAACCTTAGCTTCTTCCCTGGGGCAAAGGCTGTTACAGCTGGCAGGCCAGTTCAAAGGATACCGAAGTGAAAATAGCACCTGACTTTAGAGCACTGGGTCACAGTGTGCTGTGTCCAAACAGCACTGCCAGCAGCAGGGATTAATCAGGAACCACTCCAGGGATGCTCCCTCTGTGCCACGCTGGGCTCCACCAGTGATGTTTCAGTGACTTCCTCTTGGACGATGGGCACCTGAAGGAAGGGTATGGTTGCAGAATGGTTCTGGCAGGCTGATGCTGTCATCACTGGCAAGCAATGTAGTAGACCTTGTTGGTGAGTCATTAAAAAGTTGACGACTTAAACATTCATTTACTGGGGCAAAGGGTAACAGACCTTAAAATCCTTTTGCCCTAATTGTTGTGGAGTGTGAATAACTGAGATTGCACAACTAAAGTAGTTCTCCTTTGGAAATTTGATGTTGTAGTTAACTCTGGTGCCTGGTTTAAGTGATCTTCAGCATAACAGCTCCTCACACTGTCACAGAGGGGACGGAAAAACAAGCTGGTAATCATTGCCACGTTTGAATGCCCAGTATGTTTGCACCTGCCAGTGCAAGAAGCTTTTGGCAGAACTGTGCTAAACATTTTAATACCATGACCTTTCCCAGGAAAGGTCTCTACCTCAGTAGTCTGAAGGAAATGTTTGTTACAGGGCACAAACAAACATGTCAGTGCCTGGAAATCCAAGTGTTGTGCAAGCCTCGTGCCAAAGTACAGGGGGTAGGACAGATGAAAGGAGAGGGTGCACAGGCTGAGCAGCTGGAAAGGAATGACTTCTTTAGCAGTGATAGACTAATAACCAAGGTAGTTAGATTTTAGTTCTGTTATTGAGCATGTCTGACTCCAGTAGTTGATACAAAGGTGGCTTTTTGTGAGTAGGCGAGGCTTTATAAATGCAGGATTTGTATCTGTGATATTTTTTTCCTGGTGTTGTCATATGAAGGCATATGATAATGACTGAAACCTTTGGCCGGTATAAATTTGATAACAGTCATTTGCTGCATGTTTTCAAGTTGCCACATATATTTTCCTGAAGCTTCCTGGCTGGCTTAGCCTCTGTGGTCATCACAGAATGGCTCAAACTTTCTTTAATCTATAATGAAGCACAGCTTTTGTTGAATAATACAGATTTAATTATAAACATTGATTACAGTTCTTGATCCACATGATATTGATAACTGTGGCAAGTTCAGTTCCTTAACATGAGTAGGATACATTTGTTCTCACATGAAAGCCACAGTTCTGGAAGGCTCCTCTGTAACGATGCCTGGTTGGTGGGATCAGGCATTGTGGGATGTGCTGGCACTGTGTTGAATGCTGGGACCTGAGCTTCAGGTGCTGTGAGGCTGAAAAGGGTTGGGGAGCAAGGGCAGGAATAATATCGAGGGTTAGGAAGCCTGATAGAAGGAGAGATTTTTTTTCAGACATGAAACCACAAGCAGATTTATCAATGGAGAGGTTAGGAAATGACTTGAATGCAGTTACAAATTGGAAAAGGTGCATTTTGACCTTAAAAATAACAATGATGTTATATTATAAATTAGTGTAAGGGCTGGCAGCTGAAGTTCTACAAATGCCCATGAGAGTGCAGCCTGTGTGAATGGCCATAATTCATCTCTAGAACAGTTCCCAGTTCTCTCTGAAAACTGGATGCTGTTCCATGACATAAGTGATGGCTCAGCTGTGTTTTGAGGTGGGGATCTGGGAGTGGAAGGCCATTGCTGGTGTTGTTCATCCTGTGCATAGTTTTTAGTGATCCTCCAGCCTTAAAACACAGACTAGGATGTAGTTGTAGTGTGACTGTTGACAGGCTGAGGGCTGTGAGGTTCCTGGAGTCAGAGGTTTCATGCTGAGGACACGGGGCTGGCAGGCAGTGAAACCCCCCCCCGTTCCCACTGCAGGACCAGGGATGGGCTGGATGGGAGAGCTGGGACATGGAGCAGCTGCATTTCTAAGGAGCAAATCAAAGCACTGATGGGAGTTCCAGTACAAATTGAAAGAAACTATGCTTAATTATTTCTAATTGGGGGACAAGAAGGATTAATTTTTGGGGTCAGGGCAAATATTTTCATTTCAGCCTTTTTACTGCAGATTAAAACCTAAAAGTTTCCATCCCTAAAATATCAGATGAGGGGTGGGGCAGGACTGGGAGAGCACTGGGAACTCCTCCAGTCACAGCATAGCTGTGAAGGAGGAGTGGAGGCATCCCTGCTGGGTTTTGTCATTTCTTCTAATATTTATACATTTTCCCCCCAGATAACCAAAATAAGACTCTTTTAATAATAACTCTTAGTGTAGATAGAAAAATAACACGAGTGCTATTTCAAAAACATCAGACTGAAATGAGTATGAGATTGGAAACCATTGCAGTCTTCATTCAATAAATATTTTCTTTTGTTCCTCTTTTCTGTTTGTTTTTTTTTTTCTGAAATCTTGGTTTGTTTGGTGTATGTTTCAATTTGTATTCAGAATTCTAATTGATGTTAGTTAGGTTCCCAGTGAAGAGTGAACAGTCTCCTGTCTCTCAAAACCACATTAAAATGTAATAGAGGCTTTTTCTTTCTATATTCTTGTTTCTGTAGTTCAATTTCTCTTAAATTAGGAATGTGAGTTTTTAATGGAACATTGCTATATGCAGGGGATTCGATGGGATATTGGGAAGGAATTGCTCCCTGTGAGGGTGGGGAGGCCCTGGCACAGGTTACCCAGAGAAGCCGTGGCTGCCCCATCCCTGGAAGTGTCCAAGGCCAGGTTGGACAGGGCTTGGAGCAACCTGGGCTGGTGGAAGGTGTCCCTGCCCATGGTAGGGGGTGGAACAGGATGAATTTTAAGGTTCCTTCCCACCCAAACCATTCTGTGATTCTGTTCTCACTCCTCCCAAAACCAGCTCAGCCGAGACATTTAGGAGGGAGGGGAAATCCTGTTTATTGAAAGACTTTCATATTCTCTCTCCCTGCAGTGGAATCTCGTGTGTGACAACGACTGGAAGGGACCCCTGAGCACCTCCCTGTTTTTTGTGGGTGTCCTGCTGGGATCGTTCATATCAGGACAAGTCTCAGACAAGTAAAGTATATACACCAGAGCTGCTGGCTCTTTGAGTCTCGTTTGGAGACACTCCTTGTATGTCAAATTTCCTATAAGTGTCTTTTTGCAACTCCTGACATGTCTTTGTTCTGTGACTGTCTAACCCGAGTCTACACAGAGTGTGTAAAGAAATGTCCTGAACTAGAACAAAATGTTACAAAGATTATTACTGGGTGTTACCTTTATCTGTTTGCTTTTGCAATGAAATCACTCCGGAGCAAACTGGTTTTATGCCAGAAAACAGGTGTAGGAGATAAGTTTTATCTGGAAAAATCAGATCAGTGACATTCTCTCCTCTTTACTTTGGACTGTGTTCGGAGGGATACCTGAAGATTGTTTTCCTTTGTTTTTTTAAGTCAAATTGAAAACTTTTGTTTTATAAACACACGTAGCTTCTCTTCCTCCACATCAAATACATCATCTAAGTCCAATGATCTGCATTTGTGGAAGCTGCAAAGCATGAACGTTGTTCAGCTGCACTCCAGAGAAGCAAGGCTTTCTTGTTTATGAGTACAAACATTAAAAAAAGGAAGACAACATTAATTTTTGTGATGCTGACAATTGTTTGGGTTTTGGGTATTTTTGTAAAACTTGGTTTTTCTTATTCTCTCCCTGGGATTTGCTGTGCAATGCACCATGTGCTGTCTTCCTGATTCCCAGAGAACGATATGTGGTCTTTTCATTTGCTGATACTTGTGGAGTTTTTGTTTCATTGAAACATAATCTTTATGCCACAAATCTTGTAGCATCATTTAAGGCCTTTGCATAGTTTCCTGCCCATCAGGTTTGACAAGTCTTGAGCTCAGAGGCAGGAATCCTTGAAAATCAGCCAGCCCTCCTGGACTTCTCTCCAGAGCTATATGCCATGGGATTTTTCCAAGCAAATCCCTGGTCAGGCCAGTGTTTGCTTTCCCTGTGGTCCTGCCTTCTGCCTTGTTCCTCCCCTCAGAATCCTGCCCTTCCCCATGGCACAGCACAGCCATGGTGCTGCCAGCCTTCACATCCCCAGACAGTTCTGCCCTGTTTGCAAGCCCGAGGTCCAGCAGTGTCTCCCTTGGCCAGCTCCTCAGCCACGTGTTGGGACATTGGCATTGATGAGCTCCAGAAAGCTCCTGGGCTTTGTCCTTCTCTCTGTGCTGGAGTGGTTGAAGCCCCCCTGATGGCCAGTGCCTCTGGACACAAGGAGGTTTCACAGGACACAACAGCCCTGCCCTGTTGGCTTCCCTGCCAATCCCAACCCATAAACTCAGCAAGCTGCTCATCCATCCCCAGGTCATCCATCCCCAGGCAGAGCTCTGTGCCTTCCAACTGCTCTCCCATATGAGGGGCAATTTCCCCCCTTCACTGTGGGGAAGTCTCCCACCGCTCCATCCTGGCACTGCTTCCAGGCTCAGGAGCTTCATTCCCGAGAGCTCCTTGTCTGCTGCAGGGATGCCGAGTGTGTCCCACGGTGACTGCCTGGCAGGGGAATCAGGAGCTGTTCTCACAGTGACCCAGCAGCTTCCCACCCTCACACTCCCAGGAGTCTCCTTCTGCAGCTCCTTCCCGTGGTGACACAGATCCTCATGGATGCAGGAGAGGAGGCCATGGGCAGGGAGCTCATGGCAAGGGCTGCTCCTCTCCAGGAGGAGGACGCTGCAGGGAGGTGTGTGCAGTGTTCTGCTGCCCCCGTCTGCTGCACACAGTCCTGCAGCCAGCCTGAGGCATGGAGAGGGACAGAATGCTTTGGGGAGTCTGTTCTTGGTGTGTTGTGACCCCCCTGAGCTCATGGCACCAGCTGCAGAGCTCCAGGCTGGGTGGGGTTGTGTGACCCTGCCCTCAGCATGTCCTGCCCCAGTGCTGTGGGGCTGCCTGGGCTGGGACATCAGCAGTGACTCTTGATGGGTTGAGTTTAGTTGAATTTCTTTTATCTTTGTTTGTTTGGGTTTTTTTCTTAATACTTCACTGATAGACCTTCCAGAGTCCCTCAGTTTGGTTCATGTTTAAACCAAGTGGAATGGAGATTGCAGCATGGGATCACTGACAGCTAATAGCGTCTTGCAAACCTGAGTTTCACCTCTCTTCCAGGAACTTTCCATCTTTTTTTTTTTTTTTAACATGCTGATCTGTGTCATGGACTGTGTGCTCCTTGGAGCTTTGGATACTCTTGCATTTCAAATAATTTGCTCCTGATGATTTGTCTCTGTACCCATCCTATCAGTAAGAAAGGAATAGTGTTCCAGCATGTAGTTAAAGACAACTTAATTAGCAGCCCTTGCAATATCACTTTCTCTAGGACAGTGATTTTTTTTTTAATGTATTTAGAATAGCTGTGCCTGTGTCACATTTCCTGAACCTCTGCTTTTTGCAGAAGTTTTGTATCTCCCTAACTGTGCTTATAAGTAAACTTACTTTTCTGTTTCTGAAGATTTCATTTGTGATGTTGTATAATCATCTCTTTTTTTTTTTTCCTTTTCTTTCTTTTTTTAATCTGTCCATGGAAGGTTTGGCAGGAAGAATGTGCTGTTTGCAACTCTGGCAATGCAGACTGGCTTCAGCTTCATACAGGTCTTCTCTACCAGCTGGGAGATGTTTTCAGTGTTGTTTTTGCTGGTTGGCATGGGACAGATATCTAACTACGTGGCAGCATTTGTTCTTGGTATGAAAGTCCTGCTGGGCACAGTATGTGTTCTTTCATCTTGTGCTTTTCCTGCTCCTTTTCAGTACTGGCTTAGGGTTGATTTGTTTTGCCAAGCAACACTGTTAAGAGTGTGGCCTCACCATGCATGGATAATTTGCCATCTCCTTGAAAGCTTCCAGTTGATAGAAGTGGAATTTGAATTAATTCTATGGTTTACCATTCTAAAAGAGTCAAAACCCCAGAAACTGATTATTTGAAACAAAGTCTATCTTCTAGTTGGAGAGATAAGACATGTGAGATGTGATTTTTGGGGGCTTGGAACTAAATGATCTTTAAGGTCTCTTTCAACCCACACCATTCTATGTGATTCTATGATTTTTCAGGGATTTCTTTTGTCAGTTTTGGGGCCTAAATACCTATTTGATTAAAAAACTTGCAAAGGAACAAAAGTAAAGTATTTTTTATAAAGTCTCCTTTAAACAGCCTTTAGTAAAAATGTAAATGTCATCATGATACTTACTTCATATACTCCCAAGTTGACTGAGACCATATTTGGTGATGGGAATTACCTTATGAATTACCTTATGAATGTGAGATTTTAAAAAAAAAAATTAATGTTACTTACAGTGACCTCACTGTCCAGGGTACCAAATGGTGGCAAGAAATTCCTTTTGGGCCGAGGAAGGCAAGTTCAGGGGTGAAAGCAGCGCTTGGCTAACCTCACTGCACACAGCCTGCTGCAGCTGCTGGAATCTTCTTTGATTTCCATGGAAACAAGGAAGATTAGCTTGCTTTCTGTGTCTCTTGATTTGCAGGTCCCAAAACATTTCAGAGGGGGTCATCAACCCCTATTTGTGCATTTAATCCCCCTGCCAGTAGCCTGGCCTTTGTTAGTGATCAGCATGAATTCCATATGTGTGCCCCAAAAGACTGTGAGGTTTTTGGCTGTCTTTTAGGTGATACAGGTTGGGAACTTCTGAATTATTCATTAAAGAAGCTGGTCACTCTCCATAAGCTGTAGAGGATGCTGTGGTGATCAAGCTATGGTTTACTGTTGAGAGTGTTTTGTGGGTGGTTTCAGTTCCTCAAGTAAAATGTGAGATTCTAAAAAGATAAAATTATAGAAATATGAGCTACAGAAATACAATGTGGCCCAGTTCTCTTTGTTTTATACACAGAATTACCTCAGTTGATGCAGGATCACTGCATGAAGCAGCTCTGGGGTGCCTTAAACCTGGATGGCAGAGCACTGTGCACTGCAACTCTCCAGTGCAGTGCATTCCCAAGCCCATTGCTGGGATACTTTTGTTGGGTTATTTTGTTGCTATCAAGTTAAAATGCTATTCTTCCCTCTGCTGTTTTGAACAGGCACAGAAATTCTTGGCAAATCAATCCGTGTGTTGTTCTGCACCCTGGGGGTGTGCATATTTTATGCGTTTGGCTACATGTTGCTGCCACTCTTCGCTTACTTCATCCGCGACTGGCGGATGCTGCTGCTGGCACTCACCCTGCCCGGGCTGCTCTGCATCCCTCTCTGGTGGTGAGTATCCTTAACTCACAACACTTCAGTCTCTCTAAGGCCCTGCCTGCAGATTTTTAGGATCCAGACTCCGAGCCAGTGAAATTCAGGAATGGGTAGGTGAAGAATGGATGTTGTGTCCTTTCCCCTCACAGTCGTTTTGCTGTCAGTCCATGGCTTTGTGTGTGATCTGGCTGATGCCCAAAAAGCCTGCTCTTCATTTTCTGTAGGCTTTTATAAAATTAAGTGCAAAGAAAACAAAAAAAAAGTCAATAAAACTCATCCTATGCACCAGCTGAAATCCGTGGGCTGTGGTCTGAACTGAGGGCAGAAGGAGAAACCACTGTCTGGGAAGCTGAGCTTTGGTAGGGTGACACAGATATGACAAACTACACAACAGTACTTGCACATCTGTGAGACTTCCATGTTTTCTCCCCTAGTTGATAAAATACTGCTTTTGGGTGGCATGTTAAGCTGCAATAGCCCACATGGGGGTGGTGTTCCTTCACTTCCACTTGCGGTTGTGTTTGTGATCCCACCCAGGTTCTTAGCAGTTGAATGACCGGTGAATTCTGCTCTGACTTGCCTTTCTGTGACAGGATTTACAGTTACTAAGTTTATATGTGATATTCTCTAAGGATATGCTTCTTAATGTACAGCGTGCTGCTTGTGTGTTCACGTTTCTGAATTTCTTTAATTGAACTGTTTTCCCATACTTTGAATGTTTGGATTGCTCTTTTTTCTGAATCATTGCTAATTCCTTCAGCACTTCTGAAATCCATAAAGCCATGCTAGTCCGCTCTTGTTCAGTAGTCTAGTCTGCTCCTGTAAATCTGATTTCTGTTGTCACTGCACTAATTCCTGCAAGATGTGGCATGTTTTGAGATCAACAGTGTGTGTGTTGGTGCCTGCAGCAATGCTTTGTGTGGAACTGCAGCCTTGTTGTTCTGAACCTTCTCTGCAGGGTCATTCCAGAGTCTCCACGGTGGTTGATCTCCCAGGGAAGGTTTCAGGAGGCAGAAGACATCCTCAGAAAAGCTGCAAAAACTAATGGCATTACAGCCCCAGATGTCATACTTGACCCTAGTGAGGTAAGATTCATTTAGCACTCCAGGTGTTTGCTGGACTCTGTGTAAAGGGATTAATTTCCAGGCAGATGAATGGAGTCATTCCTGCACTGTATTATGTGCTTCTCAGATGGGTGAAAGATCATCCTGTTCTGCTGAAAAGCAGAATACCCTTTCCCTTCTTCATTAAGATTTGCAAGGCCTTTGCTGTCCTGTTCACATGGGGATGCCACCATGCTTTCCAATGCAAGCATCTTTTGATCCACTTTACAGCCACCTTTTTCCTTTTAACTCTATTTTGGGGAGGAAGATAATAATTTTGAGGTACCTGTTGTTTAGTCATCTAAATACTTGTGCCAAACAGACTCTGTGCTTAGTCAGTCAATAATATAATTCTATAGAAGTCTAACACAGGACTAATCCTGACCTTCTTATGGTAGTTTTTTTCCTGGATTTTCATTAGAACGCATCTTTTTCCTTTTTTTTCTTCTTCCTGCTCATGTTGTAGCCATGAAAACTCATCCATTGCCAGCACTGCAGCAGGAGAACAGAAAATAAGCTCTGGCTCCAGCATCTGCCTAAGGTCACTGTTCCTGGAATCCTCTCTGTCTCATTCTTAGAAGGAAGCACTGCTCTGTTTGCTGTGTCTGAATGGGGCTGGGCTGTGAAGCAGCAGAAGGCAGGGGCAAGAGTAGGGATGTTGTCTTAGGAAACACTGGGCAAGGGGAAATGCTGACATTGCAGCAGCGTGGGCTGGAGTATGTGGTGCTTATTTACAGATAAATCATTGCACATCAGGTTTCAGAAACATATTAACATTCTGACAGTCAAAGGAAAATGAGCTCAATGAACAGGTGCTGTTTAAATGCAGAACTCCTGTCCATCTCTTTACTTTTTTAGGGAAAAGTAATGCTGTGGCCAAAAGATCTGTGCAAAACTTCATCAGTGGTGTGTTTATGCTGTTCTTGTGTCTGCTTTCGGCAGGGCAGAAAAGCAGGAGGCTCACAGCCCTCGAGGGTTTGGGAAGCATGTTTATGCTGCAGAGAGGTTCTCAGAATTCTGGCTGGCCCTTTGCCCTTGTGCATTTGGAACATGAGTTTGGGATGGAGGAGCAGCCCAGGCTCATGTTTGGAGTGTCCCTCAAACCCCTGCAGCTGGAGTGCAGAATTCAGACTGCAGAGGTTTGAAACCATTGGGGTCTAGCAGGTGACTGGTCACAAACCAGCTGCAGAGCAGAAATAGGGCCTGGTTGGTTGAATTATCCCCTGTGAGAGGGATACAAGTGTTTGGATGATATGTTTAATTTCACCATTTTGCCTTCTCTGCCCTTCTCATTGCTTCTTGTTCTAGCCTGTCCTTGTAAGGATTCTGTTGTCTGTTTATCCAGCTCCTAAAAGGCAGAGTCCCTTTTCCTCATCAACTGACTCCAAATTTTACTGTTCCTGGTTTTGTTTTGTGGTTTGCTTGAGGTTTCTCTCTCTACTTTTTTTTTTTTTTTTTTTTTGGGTGTTCTTGTTTCTTGGCAACAAATAGTGGCAAGATGGGAGAGTGCTTAGGAAAGATCATGTGATTTATGAGAAAGGGCTGTGAGTGACTGCAGTTTGTGTGATGTAGGTTTGGTTTCAGGCAGAGTGAAAGCTATCAAAGGTAAAGAACTGTTTGCCTTTTGTAGAAAATGGGATTTACGAAAGCAAATACGCTGAAATTTGTCATGTACCAGACTGCTACTTCATCCTCCAGATCTTCAGAACCGACCGTCACTTAGAGAGAATTTTCACCTGGCTGCAGGAGTTACACAAACTCCATGTTGCTTTATCAGAGTTGATGGAATTTGTCCTCTTAAATCCCCTTTTCCATATTCTGAAAAATCTCTTCCTTAGTCCTCCTTCTTAGGGGGTTAAAATTAAAGTCCTAATTAAAAAAAAATTAATTCTTCCCTTTTTTACAGTCTTACCAAGCACAAAAATTGTTCTCATGCTTCATGGATGAATATCCTTGCATTGTTTACACAGAAGTGGTTTTATGTTGAGGAGCTGGAAAGTTTAATGGGGAAAGGAGAAGTTTGTTGTCTTTTTGTTTATGTTCTTAGAAGATGACCTCAGAAGCACACTAGATAACGATGGGCACTCTTCAGCTCGTTAGCCAGTTTGTCTCAGTGTTAATAGTGCTGTTAGGTCCAATATGAGGAGTCATTAACTATCTCTGTCCTGCTGTGGTTTAATCTTGTTATTTGTTGTAACATCTGCAGTAGACAGAGAGGACAGTTTATCACTTCATTTGCAGGTCTTTGAAGACCATTCTGTGCCCTTGGTCTTCTGGCCCTTAGGCTAAACACACCCTCTCCTTTTTTTTGAATGTCTCACCATCTCCACTGCTCTCCTCTTGTTTGAGTGCAGTTCCTTTGCCGGATTCTCAAGGTGCAGTGCTCAAAACTGGACATAAGAACCATGTCAGTAGTGACATATGAATCATGAATTAATGCTTTATAATTCAAGTAACAAAAAGCTGTTGCTTTGTGAAACCCGAGGCAGAGAAAATGATTGCCCAGAATCCCAGAATCCCAGAATATCCTGAGCTGGAAGGGACCCACAAGGACCATCCAGTCCAACCCTCAGCCCTGCACAGGCCCATCCCCAAGAGTCACCCCCTGTGCCCCAGAGGATCATCCAAACCCTCCTGGAGCTCTGGCAGCCTTGGGGCTGTGCCCACTGCCCTGGGGAGCCTGGGCAGTGCCCAACCACCCTCTGGGGGAAGAACCTTTCCCTGAGATCCAACCTGAGCCTGCCCTGACTCAGCTTCAGTCCTGTTACTGGTCATGAGAGTGAAGAGTTTCAGTCCAAATTTTAAGTGACATTGAATTAAGGAGGAGTTTCTACTTTCACAGGCTCTCCCAGTTTATATGTTTTGTTAAAAGTGAGGCATCTATTTCAGCATATCAGAATACTGAGGTATAAGTTGGGGAGGGACTTATTTTCATAATAATTAGTTTTGCAAGAAGTTAAAGTTCCCATGTTTTGTTTGTTTGCTTTTTTACAGCTGCAAGATGTGAATTCCCAGAAGCAACAGACATACACCATTCTGGATCTAATGAGAACCCGAAATATTTTAACTATCACTATTATGTCAGTGCTTATTTGGTAAGCAAGTGTGATTCAGGAGTATGTAACTTTAAACACTAAGGGACTGTGAAGAGATAGGGACAAAACCAGCTCAAAAATCAATTACTTGCTGGCTGAAACAACACAGTTGTGGTTACATGGGTTCTTCACTTCAGTGACAGTGTAGAAACACGTCTGGATTGTTGTTTCTGAAGTAGTCAGGCATATCCTGAACTGAGTGAGAATTGGATCAGCTGGCAGTGATGTGTGGGAATCTTGCCTGATCCTGGGCCTCGGGGAATGCTCTTCTCACTGTAACAGAGTCTTCTAGAAGAATGAGTCATGCCCCCCCTCAGAGAACTTCTGCCCAGAGGTCTGAACATGGTGCTTTCCATCTCTTTTGTATTGGTTCTTAAAGGGATAAAGCTGCCTCTGAAGTTCTGAGATTTCCCTGGACTTTCCTGCTGTCTACTCTGTCTACCTGCCACCTTCAGCTTGGTTTTTACTAGCTGAAGCCATACTTCATGCTCAGTGGCATTAAATGGTAGTTATTTTCCTTTACTAGGTATCTTGAAAGACAGAAAACAGAGAGAGAACCTATAGGCTGCCAGAGGCTGTACAAGTGAGGTTTAATTACTGCATGTACCCAGTGACATAACCAAGAAGGTCCCTTGAGTGCTTTGGAGCCAACTTAAGTCTATTTGCTGCCTTTTTGAAGAACATTCCTGTGCTTTAATGAGGCAGAGCCTTGGAGTTCAGTCCACTGACCTGCCAGCACATACAAGTTGATGTGGCATTTTGGGTCAAAGGATGACTTGGCTAATATTTAAGCCAGATTCTCTGGCCCATCACCAAGCACAATGTCACAAACACACCAAGAAAGGAACTTGTGCAAAAAAACAGCTCAAGGAGAAAAATAATGTTGGTTCTTTGCGGAAATGTCAATACAGTGTCTATATAATGTCCTGCCTCCAAGTCCAGTTGCTGACTCTCACCTTGAATTGAAAGTGAGACAGCCCTACTCTGCTTGGAACAGAGTAGTAGCCCCTGGGCACAGCCAGTTTTGCCTGTGTGGTTGTAGAAATCAAATGTTTGAACAGCATTTCTGGTAGGATGAAGCAGCTGAGAGGAGCAGTGACATGGCAGTGTGTATGTAATCCATTCTACTGGCTGAAGGGCTTTTTGCCACATGATAAATGAAGTTTTATGATAGGCAGGAAGAGTCAAACACATGCAGCTGACTTGCACAATCTTACTTCCTCTCACAGACAAGTATTCACTTGGTCAGGCAATTTTTTTCACTATTCTAGCTTGTGTGTGAGTTACCTAACCTACTTTTAATTCTTTCCCAAAATATAAAGCATCTTGTGCTGGCTTACAGCACAACTCACGGTATACCAACAGTATATTCTGCATTATGAATTGATAGTGCTTACAAAAAAGGTCTGTAAAAGAGGGTGGTTACAGACAGCACTATGTCACCTTTACATAGTGCTGAGTGTTTTGGTAATTTTGAGTGAGTAACAGGCCTTTAAACTATTCCCTTTGCAGGGCTTGCACCAGGGAGGAGGGGGTTTGGCTCCTTGGCACCCTGGGCACTAAAGTTTTCCTACAGACTATATAACTGTGTCAGGGTTTGCCAGTGTGATAAACTAAGGCAAACTGCCACCAAAAAGGAATTCCAGCATCAAGTTTATTGTGTATAAAAATAATTCCAAGGAGAGCAGGGTGGCTGTGTTTCACAGTGGTGAGAAAAACACTGCAGAACTAGTTCTGAGAAGAATGGCTTTGGGGCAGGGCACCACAGCAGTGGGGTCACTCCAAGCTCTGTGACCTGATACCTTCCCAGGCACACTAAGAGACTTTATTTTAAGCAATTGGACCACAAAGGCTCTTCCCATATGCAGTGAGGAGGAGGAGGAGGAGGAAGAGCACATCTTTTGTCCCTGACCCACTGTGCTGTGCAGTGGTTTTGCTCTGGGTGCTGAAGATGCTGAAGGAGATGAAGTACCAAGTACTCTGTGCCTCACCTTTGCCCCTGCACATGTCCCCATCCAGCGCCTGTTCCTTGTTTACCACGTTACACTTGTTGATGAAGCTTAACCTTCTCTTCCCAACATCTCCAAGACACAACAGGGTTTGTGTTCAAGGCCAGTTGTGTGTTTCCCCGAATCCTGTGGAAGCCAGCTCCTGTCTGGCAGTGGCACAGTTAAGATGTCAGTGTTCCAGCCACCAAGGTCTGTCCTGCTGCACTGACCAGCCCAGGCACCCAGCCATGCCAGCATGATTTGGATGCTGCCCAGCCAGCTTGGGGCATGGCAGGGAAAATCTCAGGATGCTGGGTCTGCCAGGATGCCACACTCCTCCTCTCTGATTTTATACACAAAGCATGGATGGTAATGACCCAGAAACAATGCTCTGCACAAAAATATATTTATATATATTGTTTTAGCTCTCTCTCTTGTTTCGGTTCTCTTGTTTGTTTTTTTTCTCTTCTCCCTTGGTTTTGGTGGGGGGGAGGTAGCTCTTGTGGTGAGGTTTGGAGACTTGGCAGGGAGCCAGCTTCAAACCACCTCACTTGGCCACCTCAGGGACAAGTGAGATCAGTCTGACCCCGTTACTCTTCCTTCCAGGATGATCATCTCCGTTGGCTATTTCGGGCTGTCTCTGGACACGCCCAACCTGCACGGGGACGTGTACGTGAACTGCTTCCTCTCGGCCGTGATCGAGGTGCCCGCCTACACCATCTCCTGGGTGCTGCTGCGCAGCCTGCCCCGCCGCTACTCCATGGCCGCCGCGCTCTTCCTGGGGGGCTGCGTCCTGCTCTTCATCCAGCTCGTGCCCGCACGTACGGAACCCTTAGTTCACCTCACGTGTATGGCAGGGGATGTGCAGTACTGGGCACACGGAATCATAGAATCACAGAATCAGCTGGGTTGGAAGGGACCTCTGAGATCATCCAGTCCAACCCTTGATCCAACC
>NW_016690403.1:190814-210930 GCF_001604755.1 Lepidothrix coronata
AGCTGAAGACCCAGCCCTCTTGTCTTGCTGATCTTTGCCTGGGAAAAGAGACCAACCTCCCCCCCAGCTCCCCCCTCCTGTCAGGGAGTTGTAGAGAGTGAGGAGGTCTCCCCTGAGCCTCCTCTTCTCCAGGCTGAACATGTGGAGGAACAGTCTCCTGAGGGGTCTCAGTACAGATATTCATGTCCCATCTTTGCCCCTCCTCCTTGGTCCTCAGTGCTGCTGCACGAGGAGCTCCCAAAACATGTCATTCAGATACACTTTTAAAGGTGGGTCATTAGCTTTGTGGTCTGTTGGGATTAGTATGGTAGTCCAGTTTTGCCTTTAAAGTACATCCCTGGCAGGGTGTCCTGGTAAGGTCCAGGTGTAAAACCAAGACTAGACCAACCAGGGTTTAGTCAGAGAGATTACCAAGAGGCTGCAGAACTCACTTCCCAAACTGCTGCCCATGACTTTAGGGCTTGTTTAAAGAGTTACACTCAATGGAGTCATTGTGGAAGCATTTTTGATAAGCAGAGATGCTTGTGCTGAATTAGTGTTGACAGCTTAAATAATGTGTGGCAACTGGAAAGGAGGGCCAGGTAACATTTATTAGATCTCAAACCATATGTATCTTTAGATTAAAGGAGTTATGGAGTCAATATAAGGGGAGTGTTGTTGCCTAGGACTTGTTTACAAATCAAAGAGTATACAAAAGAGAATGTGCAACAACTGCCTTGCTTATTTTATGTGTCCTGCATTCTCTTTTTTCCCTCCCGTTCTATGAGTCAATTGGACAACACTGATATAATCTGTTTTCATTTTCAAATCTAAATGTCCCAGTTAAAGTCAACCCAGCTTCCTATAATAAAGTATTGACTTGTAGCTAAGAATATTAATGAGAAACCAGAGCAGGAAACCAAAAATAACTTGTTTCAAATGTTCCGTTTTGTTCATTTTATTAAGAAGGGATAAATGGCATTGTTTGCAACAGCAGAGATCTGGCCCTTGAAATCTGAAAGGGCCTCAACAGTTCTTGCTCTGTCCTCCTTATTTTTCACTTGGCAGGAAGCCCTGTGCTCAAAAGAAGATGAAAATGTTGATTCCTAGTAATTCACGGAAGAAAAAATTAAAAAAGAATATTGCTTATGTTTGTGGACATGTACAGGGAAAAAAAAAAGACACCAGATCCTGGAGTTAATTAGGCAGGAGTTACACAAACACGAAGGAATTAAGGGATACCATGAACTGCCAGAGCTTTATTAAGTCCTTACTCATGTTGTGATTTCAGATCTCCGTGCTCTGTCTATTTTTCTGGTGATGGCGGGGAAGTTTGGCATCACATCAGCCTTTTCCATCGTCTATGTTTACACGGCTGAGCTCTACCCCACAGTGGTGAGGAACATGGGGGTTGGAGCGAGCTCCATGGCCTCCAGGCTGGGCAGCATCCTCTCCCCGTACTTCGTTTACCTCGGTGAGTGACCTGCTCTGCTCAGCAGAGGCTCTGGAGACACAGTGCTGTTTCCTCAGGAGGGACAGCTCCTACAGCTCCTGCTTCCCACTCCCTGGAGTTCCTCAGATCACATTTATAACAACATACACTTTGGATGTCAGGCTGTGATGGGGGTTGCTTGGGCTGGCTTTTACTGAAAGCATAAATCTTGCATGGCTAAAGCCCTGTACCTTGGTACAGACATTCCCACAGAACCACAGGATGGTTTGGGTTGGAAGGGACCTTGAAGCTCATCCAGTTCCACCCCCTGCCATGGGCAGGGACACCTTCCGCTATCCCAGGTTGCTCCAAGCACGGTCCAGCCTGGCCTTGGACACTTCCAGGGGTGGGGCAGCCACAGCTTTTTGGGCAATTATCAGAGACCTAGAGCTGATGCTGCCTTTTCCCTTTTCCTTTGCTGTGTTCTGCCAGGTGCCTACGATCGATTCCTGCCTTACATCCTGATGGGGAGCCTGACTGTGCTGTCAGGAATTCTGACACTATTTCTGCCTGAAAGCTATGGGATGCCTCTTCCTGACACCATTGACCAAATGCTGTTGGTGAAAGGGTAAGGATCACCTTCTGACCTTGGCAGTCCTCTGCTCTGAGGAGTGCCCTTGCCTGGCTGTGGGCAGAGGGAGGGGCTGGTTTTGGCAGCACAGGCAGTGCTCTGTTGATACAAGAGCTTGCTTGGAATCCTGGTCCTGTTCCCAAGTGTGTATGTTTGTATGTGCATCTGTCAGCTCTGAATTTATCATTTTTCTCTGATAGCTTTTAAAAGTACATCTGAGGAATGCACTTTAAAAGTGTGTTGCTTTATCAAGGTTTAGGGACACATTGTGGGTTATAATCATTTTAGGTTCTGAAAGTCTTATAAGCTGGGGAAGAGCTGAACCCTTCCAGTTTAATTCAGCTGACCTAAAAAGGCATTGTGTGTTTGGCCTTTCACCACAGCTCTGGTTGAAGATGACACATGAACACAGATGGGGTGTAAGAAAGGGACCTGCAGGATATTAAAATTAGGAAGCTGTAATGTCAAAACAGAAATCGGATTTTTTTTTTCCCAATTCACTCGTCTATCTTTAAAGTTATTTTCTCTTTTCTTTTTTTTTCCCACCCCCCAGATTAGAATACAGGCCTGCCTCTGGTTGCACAAGGGATTCCAAGGAGGAAGAAGAGAATCCAGAGATCCTTAAAAGCACAGCTTTTTGATGGACTCCTGTGTACTTCCTGGTGGACTGAAAGTTAAATGGACTTTCCTTTTAAAATTCATTCTAGAAAGGGCTAGTGGCAACACTTTGTTTCCTGCAATTTTTTCCTTATTTATTAATTTAAGCACTGTGTCCTGTACGTTCTCTTTTTGTATGAACAGAAATACTGCACAGCCTTCAAGGAGATTGTTCAGCCACAGTTGTGCTCATCAGCAGTGCCATGGAGCAGCATCTGGTCAATCCTGTGTAACTTTATGTGTACAGTTCAGCTGAGAGAGACTTGAAAATGAGTTCAAGGGCTGGCAGGGTGCCTGGGTTCCTCAGTGAACCTCCTCCAGAGCTAATGCACATCAAGAAGTAAAAATTGCCAGAAAAAGCTGCTCATTGCTTTTGATTCCTTGACTTCTGTCTCTGGACAGGAAACTTATTTATTATGGTGAAGGTTATGAGAACGTGCCTCTCTGTGATCTTACTCAAGTGACTTTGTATGTGCTGAATTTGTTACCAAATTCAGAAAGATGCAAAGAAAGATTTTTGAGAGTTAATTCTAACTTGATATGTTTTAACTCAGCACAGACTGAAAGGATTGTCTTGCACAAACTATTTAGCACTGAAGTTTTGCTCACAAAATTCACTTGATTCCAATGCTGGATTTCAACTGTACCTTCTTGGTGAAGTTGTTTACATCTGACCTTGGATGTGGCCTGTTTCCAGGCTGGATTTATTCTAAATAATGCAAAAGGTTTCACCTGTGTGTAGAGGGAGTGGTGTTAGTTTTTGTGATGAAAGTTTTACATGTAAATTGTTTTAATGTTCTCTGTGCAATTTGAATGATGGAAACTATTCTCCTGTCTTTATTCTGTGCTTTTCCCACTGGTGCATGTACACACACACAATTAATATATTTAGTCATAAATTTTTGTGTTAATTATGCCACTGCATTGACCTCATGGTGGAATGTACTGAGAGCAAAATTCAGAATATATTTCTGACCGCTGGTTCTCGATCCTCAGTATCAACTGTATGATTGCTGTGAGGTCTGTTGTTGCACTTAACTTTGTGTAATCAGTGAATTGCTTTAAAGTTGTTTTAAAAAACCCCAACAAACCCACAAATCTTGTTGAAAATCTGCCAAGAAGTTGTGGCAGCGCCCTTGGCATTACCTGTGTTTCTGTAAATACACAATATACAGGTACACACAGTCTCACTTGTGCTGTGCTGGTTGTGTGGCAGATGTGCGTGGTGAAAGGTTTCTGTCTTGTGGCACTTGTATTTTGTTCTGTCTTAATAAACAGCCTAAACCTTTGTAGCCAAAGCTGTCGGGGGCCTTACTGTCCTGCAGCAGCTGTTGGGGAAGTTTTGCATTTTCCTGTGGTATTTAAATATGTAGGTGGCATTGGCTCATTCCAGTCTTTGATTAACCAGTATCCCAAATCCTGTCCTTGGTGGGAGTGGTGTGTGCCTTGGACTGCTTATCACAGGAACAAGAAAGTAGAAAACACTGTCTAGACTATAGTGGTTTGGTTTGGGTAAATTCTCCCTGTCAGTATATCTTGAGCTCCAGGATTTGCTCCACTTCTCCTGCATTTTTTCACCTCTTTATTTAGGATTTTGATTTCTGGATGCAGCAGGAAGCTGGCCAATGTTACTGGGTCAGAGAATCACGTGGAGGAAAATAATTTTGTTGTACGTGAACTTTTCCAAGGAAAGAAACGGAAAGGTTGGGGCAGGTTCAGTGTCACTCCTGTTCAGTAGGTTGACAAGCCCTGGGCAGGAGGTTTAAAATGCAGTGTGTGATTGGAGGCTAGTGCCAAAATTGAGAATCTGGATTTTACAAGCCTCACTGCCTATCACAGAACAGCCTTGACATGGGCAAATACATGTTAGGAGAGTGCATGTAACAGCCAGTTCCCCTTCCCAAAAACATGACCTGTTCTGGCAGGCTTACACTTTTTTTTGAAATATTCATTGCAGACACAAAAGAGTATGTTGTCAAACTTGGTACAGACATTTTTCTTTGTAAACCTTGTCTAGGAACTGTAACGCTGAGAAGCAACTTCTTTTGTATGTGTTATAGAGTGGTCTGATGACCACAGGAATCTGAGGCAAAACACATTTAGCTGCAACTTCCTTGTAATGAATTTGCCAAAGTAAACACCCGTGTCCCACAAGGCTCTTCCTGTAAACAGTTTCACAAAATATCCTGTAATGTCAGACATGTGCCTGCCTGATACACGTTTTAGTCTGGAAATTCCAGTGTCCGGTTAACATCTGATTTAGCTGTAATTTCTTACCCACTGTTCTATCCAAGTATGTGCCTCCAAAGAGAGACTTTTTTCCTTGAATATTTAAATATTCTGATGTTGACTAAAGTTCTGTGTGGGGGGTTTTGTTGTTATTGTTAGTTTGGTTTGTTTTTCTAACTCCAGACAAATTGGGGAATTTCCCATTAGTCATGACTAATAGTACAGAACTCAATGGCAATTGCTTTGTGTCAAAAAAAGAGGGTTTTTCTCTTGCTTATGTTTTTAAAAACATGAAGTCTGAGTCAGAAATGTAGAACATATTTAAAATAGCAGACCGGGTTATTATGTGTTCATTGTTTCATCCTACTCTTATCAAGTTTATGTCTAAAACAAGGATCTTGTTCTAGTGGGTAGGTGGAATTCAGATAACAGGGATCTCCAAAAGAAATTGAGGGAATATTTTAGTATAGGTGGGTGATCTGATCCCTGCAAACAAGATGTAGATGAAAGAACCTGATCCAGTCATGGGTAAATCTTAGAGCTTGGTCAGTGCTGGCAGCAGGTAAGATTTGCAGCACAGCTTGGTTGTGGATAAACCTGCAGGATAAGGGGAAAGGGACAGGATTTACCTTTGCAGGAGGAGTTGTGATAAACCTGTGAGCTGGTTGTGTTGTGGGGGAAGATGCACCAGGCTTTGAGATTCAGACTGACCTTCCCCTGGGCAGTGCTGCCTGGCTGTGCCTGTGACCTGCTCCCAGCAGCAGTGCAGGTCACTCCAGGTTATCCACTGGCTGCTGCCAGAGAACAATGCACACTGCAGTATCTTCACCAAGGGAAGCAGCATATGCCCTCGAGCTGGGATTGAGGATCCCCTCCTTTCCAGCTCCCAGGATGACTTCTGTCATCATCTTGGGCAGGTCAGATAATCCGGTGACTTTGGTTCCTTTGCTTGCAGGTGGCAATACCGTTAACTCAAGCGGTACCACAGCTCCTTGTGATGCTTGTGCTCCACAGTCAGTATTTATTAGAATCTCTGACTCTTCTGACAGTGAATGTAATGCTCCCACGAGCATGATTTAGTATTTCAGCTTCCAGAATCAGGCAACTTTGGCTGACTTCTGACACTATTTTTGTGAAGATGTGTGAACTCCTCCCCCCTTTCCAAGTGACCATTCTGGGGAGGAGGAGGGGTTGCATTGCCCGGGGAGCTGGACTGCAATACCTACTTCAGTATTTGTAGAATAGAACCCTAGTCCTGGCAGTTGTAAATTATTTTCTTGAAACATAGAATCAGCCCACGCACCATAAAGCCTTACTTAGAGATGCTTCTGGGAGAACTTTAAACCAGTAATGAACACAGCCTTGTATATAGAAAGGTATATAAATTTCTTCCAAGAATGTAAATATTCCTAGCTGTAACTACATTAATTCTTACCCTAGTTTTTTATAGAGAAATGCTTGTTATTTGTAAAATTCAGAATAAAATCGTATCTGGAATTATCTTTAAAATGAAGCATTTATTTTTTTTTTTACATCTTCATGTTTAGAAATATATCCTAGAATCTATTGAAAGGGTGTTGGTGTGAGGTTTCATTGTTTAACAGCCAGTCTGAGATCTCTTGGACTGTTGGTGTACTGTATCTTTGTGTAAGGAGTCACTGTGTACATCCAAATAGCAACAGTTCTGCAGCCCCAGGGGCAGCCCAGAACCTGGCCAGAGCTGCCAGCAGCACTTGTGCAATCCAGATGTGCTGCTGGGATTCCAGGCTGAGCCTTCCTCTTGCTGTTCCCATCCCTCACAAAAACAAAAAACAACAAAAACCTTTTTAAGATGCACAACCAGCAGGTTGAAGGAGCGAATTCTGCCCCTCTGCTCTTGTAAGACTCAACCTGCAGAGCCACCTCCAGCTCTGGGGTCCAACATCAGGACATGGAGCTGCTGGAGCAAACCCAGAGGAGGTCACAGAGCTGCTCCCAGGGCTGGAGCCCCTCTGCTCTGGAGCCAGGCTGGGAGAGCTGGGGGGTTCATCTGGAGGAGAGAAGGCTCCAGGGAGAGCTGAGAGCCCCTTCCAGGGCCTAAAGGGGCTCCGGGAAAGCTGGAGAGAGACTGGGGACAAGGCATGGAGGGACAGGACACAGGGAATGGCTTCCCACTGACAGGGCAGGGTTAGATTAGAGACTGAGAAGAAATTCTTGGCTGTGGAGGTTCCTGGGTCCTGCCAAGTGTTCCTGAGAGCCCCAGCTCTTCTCCCCGTGGTTGTGCTGGTGTTGGGAGGCTCTTTCTCTGTCAGATTCTGGCTAGAAGTGAGACTTCCTGAAGCATCTTAATTGTGACCATCTGGAGGGTTCTTTTCCCCTGGGGTGGACCAAGTTAATTTCCTTTTGATTTATTCATTAATTGTCCTTAGCCATCAGAACTCTTAGTGCTCCATTAGCTTTTCTCAGGCCACCAGAGTCCATGTGACAGCTGGGTTGGCTCAGAGAGCTCTCCTGTTACGGGACTGCTCTCCCAGGAAGAAAGTCCCTCCCGTTACCCCAAGCGCTTCCACTTCAAGAGGTAAATCACTGTGTGGGAGCTACAGGGGCTCACAGAATCCTGTAGGTGGGAAAAGCCTTCTAAAATCATCACGTCCGGCTGTTAGCCCGGCACTGCCAAGCCCACCATTAACCCAAGTCCCCAGATAGCACATCTACACGTGTGTTAAAGCCCTCCGGTGCTTTCGGCGACGAGCTGAAGCTCCTCTTCACCTGTTCTGCAGCAGGTGAGGAGGTGAGGGAGCATCCCGATGGGGCGCCTGGGAGGGGATGAACTCGCTGCGAGATGCGGGCTGGGGGAGTGGCTTTGCCCGCAGCCCGAGCGTCCCCCCGGCTCCGGGCCGGTTCCCCCGGTCCCCCCCGCCCCGGCTCCCCCAGCCCCTTCCCCGGGGCCGGCCGGGAGCCGGGGCCGCCCCTCCTTCGCCGGGAAAGGGAAAGCGAAAGCTCCGGGCGCTGTCACACGGAGCGGGGCCGCGGCAGGACCGGGCTGGGGGCGCCGGGGGAGGTGAGAGGGGGAGCGGGGCCGGGAGGGAGGGAGCGGGGCCGGGATGCCCCGGGAAGGGGGTCCGTGGGCGGGGGCCGGCGGGTCTGACAGGGGGGATGGAGCAGCAGCTCCGCCGGGTCCCGTCCCGGTCCTTGGCGCTCCCCTCCTTCCCCTCCTCCTCCTCCTCCTCCTCCTCCGCGGGCAGGTGCGCTCGGGGGGCGGTCCCGGCGGTCCGGGGTGAGCCGGGGGTGCCGCTCCCTCCCGGGGTGCCGCTCCCTCCGGGGGTACCGCTCCCTCCCGGGGTGCCGCTCCCTCCGGGGGTGCCGCTCCCTCCCGGGGTACCGCTCCCTCCGGGGGTACCGCTCCCTCCGGGTCCCACTGGGTCCTGCGCCCTCGGGCCGGGGGTTGCGAGCTCCCGTTGGAACCTCTGTAAGTCTGACCTTCACACGTAATTATCGCTTAGAGGTAGTAAAACACTGGCACAGGTTGCCCAGAGGAGCTGTGGCTGCCCCATCCCTGGAAGCGTCCGAGGCCAGATTGGACAGGGCTTGGAGCAACCTGGGCTAGTGGAAGGTGTCCCTGCCCATGGAACTGGATGAGCTTTAAGGTCCCTTCCAACCCAAATCATTCAGGGGCTCTATGATTCTGTCTGAGGGGTTCTTTGGTGCGTGGGTTCCCTGAACTGCAGGTCTCTGGCTGCTGCCCAGTATTCTGATTGTTCAGTTTATCCCACTGCAAGTTCCTATCTTCGAGTTTCTATTTGCTTATAACTCTGCCAGCTTCAGTTGTTTGAGCTGAAAATGTCAGGATGTCCTGGATGTCAGCCTCAGCCTGCCTTTCCTTTCTGTACTCATTTATTTTCTTCCAGCCAAGAGGGAGGCAAGGACTGACTCTTGGCTCTCAGATGGCCATAGTTCTGGTGACCTTTCCTTGGAGCAGCACTGCCCTCTCAGCTCCAGCAAGGAATTTATATCCGGGAAGGGAGAAGAGCTTTTATAAAGATCTGTTGCCCAAGTATAAGCTGATTTGCACAAATTGTACTAAACTATAAGCTTAATTTCCTTCTGTTCTATCTCAGGTCAAGTATTCACTGTAGCTCTGGTACACATTGCTGCTGGGGGAGCCAGAGCAGGAAGAACAGACCGAGGTCAGGAACCTGAAGAAGCTGAGAAATAAATGTGAATTTAGTGGAGAGCAGTAGAATTGTGCAAGCTGGGGTAAGGCTGGGGCTGGACTAAAACTAGACCAGCAGTTGCTGAGGACTGAGACCAGGGAGGACAAGGGCCCCCACAGGCAGCTGCTGTTGAGCTGAGTGCCCCAGGCTTTACTCTTGCCTTGGCAGATGAAATTCAGTTTGTTCCTCTAGCAACAGCTGTCAGTCTTTGTTTTCCCTTTGAGAACAGAGCCCTCAACATGTAACAGCCGAGGCCATGCCCAGGGCTTGCCTTTCCCCAGCCCACCTGTGAGTTAGTGAAGAGCAAGTAACCCTTCAGCTTCCCCTGCAAAGGGTGGCTGGAGCCAGGAAAAACGGGTGGTGAGAGAACACCATGCTGGGGCAGTTCAGAGGAACAACCCACAGTGAGGGAGCACCCTTTGGGGTCTGCAGGGGCACTGAGGGACAGCACAGACATGTTTGTGTTGCCTCAGTAAGGATCTCTTGTAATTGTGTGAGTTGGGGGATTTCAGTGTTCAGAGGCTGAGTTTGTGACCACGATTCTGTTGTATCTCCATCAAAATGTTGCTCCCAAGGCACCCGAGCCCATTATGGTTCTGTACCTTAAGACACAAATTCATCACTGAGTGTATGAGCTCTGACACAGGGAAACACTGGATGGGTTTGGCCCATGGGCTCCTCTTCAGTTTATCAGGTCTAGAATACTGGCACCAGTTTATGGTACTGGGAGCTGAGCACTCTTTGCTGCACTGGCTTCCAAGGACACTGGTGGGTACAGCTGAATCTTCAACTCCTGCTCTGTCAGGGAACATTCTCCCCCAGGAATCAGCCCAGCCCCCCAGTCTTTCTTCCCCTTACTGTATTTATAAGAGCAATATTATCAGGGCTTTCGAAGTTGCCCTGGGGATGCAGGGTGGGCAGTGGGGGCACAGTGCATGGGCATTGTGGGTGCTATTAGTCCCTGTCCCAGCTGTGTCACCAGCACCCTCAGCACAGATGCCCTTTCTTATCTTCTGCTTTCTGTTTTGCAAACAAGCCACAGACTAGACTGCTTTTATGATTAACTTGCTGCTACAAAGCAAATACTGCTCTGTGTGTGTGCTGACATACACCTAAAACTGGCTCTATTTCTGCTTCTTGCGTTGAGGTGGAGGTTTTATATGTAATAATCCAACTGGGGTACTAAGAAAAGCCTTCAGAGCAGAAATGGTTATTCCAAGCCACAGCTGCTGGTACAGCAGCATGGCCAGTGTGCTCTGACCAAGCTCCATCCTGGCTGGCAGCCTGCGAGGGGGCCGGGCAGCAGTGCCAGGCTGGGTTGGAGTGAGGGTGCTTCCCCAGATGCCTCCAAAACAAGTCCCCTGCAGCCACCAGACTCCTTGGGGATTTCTCCTGGACCCTCCATGCAGGCTGGGGAGGAGCAGGGGCTCTGGCAGTGTCCTGGTGGCTCACAGGCTCTCTGCCTCTGGAGCGATGCATCTCCATGAGTGGCTGCAGAAGTGCTGGCTCCCTCTGGACTGTCACTCCCTGCCCTCTGCCCTGCCCAGACCCTGACCCGGCCATGTCTCAGCAGCCTAGAAAGCTTCAAGGATGTTTATGTGAGCTGCTGAAGCCATTGCCCTCAGCTGTCCCCTCCCAGTGCTGCTCTCTGCCTCCCCACCTCCACTGCTTGGATGTCCACGTTCAGCTCAAGCCCAGTGTGTTGTGCTCCACTGACCGAGTCTTCACTGACTATAAATCAGCTTCAAGGAGCCTGTTCAGCCCAAGATGTCTGTGCAGAGTCAGGTGCCCCAAACTGCATGACTGAAGGCAGCACGAGGGCACAGCTCCACTCGGGTGCTCAGGACACCTCTGGCTGCTCTCAGGGCTGGTGGGAGGTTGCAGAAGGACACAGGAGGAGGGATTGGTGTGGGACAACACACTCTCTGCTTGGGCTTCTGGCCCTTTCTTGGCATCTTCTGCAAGAACCACAGCTCTGTTGGGGACTTCTCAGGTGGGACAATGCACAGGACAGGGACCTTCCTTCCCCCCAGTGCTGATTCTGGTGCTCCCACTGTGGGTAAATGCTTTTCCTTGGATGAGTTATCTTCTGGACTGGAATTTCATAGGGAAGCCCACGGCAGGAGAGGCTGGAAGGAGAGGACAGAAGGGACATCCTGTGTGGAGGTGAGCTGCGTGTTCCTCTGGGGACTGCAGAGGGCAGTGGCACCCGTGGGACCTGCGGGTGGCCCTGGGTGCTGGCAGGAGGAGCTGCCCCAGAGCAGCTCCTGGCAGGCTGGGAGGAGTCCTGGATGGATTGTTGCATGGATTGTTGCATCCCTTGCTGGGCTCCATCCTGGACTGTCTTATTCTGCAGTGTCTCTGCAAATGCTGGTGGCTGCAGGGGCTCCCTGCTGTCCCAGCCCCTGTCCTGCCATCCCTCCTGGCCGTGGCAGTGGGGAATGTCCACTCAAGACAAGACAGGAGTGACCACCCCTGTGATGCTGCCCTTACACTGCCCTGAAGGTGAACACAGTCAGCTGTCTGCAGGACTGAGAGCACATCAGCACTGCTCAAGGGTGATGTGGACCAGGGGCCATGCAGCTCCTCTCCTGCCTCCTTCCATCCCCCAGTGTGATTGGCAGTGCCAGCTCCCACAAGAAGGGGTCTCTGAGTGCCTGGGGCACAGGTGAGGATATGGAGCCTGTGGAGCATGAGCATGTGGAGATGTCGGGTGAGGTTCAGAGGAGATGCTCAAAGTGCAGCCAAGGAGGCCCCACAGCCACACACTCCACGTGCTCTCAGAGTTTGGAGACCTCTGCCATCATCTGACACCTCAGGGCAGCCTCCACATCTGCATCTGGAGGGGTTTGAGGGAGGGGCTCAGCTCACAGTGCCAAACATTTGCTGCTTGAAGGGGACTTGGGCACTCTGAAGAGCTTCCAGATCCTGAGGAGCCCTGGGAAAGGAGCAACAACTCTAAGAGGTCCTGGAGGAGCATCTGAGGTGGAGGGTAGAGAGCTGCTGGTCCTATCAGAACTGTCAGGAAGAAATTAATGCACTGAGTTTTGTTTTACCATTCTGAGATCAAAATCCTGTGCCAGAGCTTTGCTTTGAGTGCGTGGATGAGCACGTGGTTTGCTGCCAGTCCCTTTGTCCTTCTCCACACTTGGTTTTACTCACCTCCTTTTCTCTCACCAGCTGGCAGTTGGCCCTCTTCCTCGACAGAGTGTTTCTGTGTTTCTATTTAATCCCAGTATCTGCTGTACACAATAGCTGTGCTGTCACAGGCACAAGGGAGTCTATGCCATCCTCCCTAAACCCCTGCCAAGCTTGGGCCCACAAGGATTTCTTACCCCTGGGGCCCAAACCCCCTGCTGTCAGTCTGGGACTCATGACATGTGCCAGGCAGCTCTGGGGGGCTTTCTTCCCTCTCTGGCCTCAGAGGTCTGCAGTCCCTTCTCAGTGTCCCTGGTTCATCAGGAGTTTCAGTCTCTTGCCTCCTGTTTGTCGTGGCTTGTTCTCTCTCTGACATCCCACCCTTTCCTGTCCCATCTCGAGCTGCTGTGGCAGCTGCACTTATCTCCTCAGAGCAGCCATGGACATGTGCCAGGTACAGCCCTGTCCTGGAGCCAGCTCAGCCTCAGCAGCTTCAAAAGAACAAGGAGAGTCATGTTGTTAAAATGCTCCACGTTTTTCAGTACAGGGGTGCTGTGAAGCACTGCAGGGAAATCAGGGCACACTGAGTGCAGGCAGAGCTCTCTCCTGGGAGACAGGAGGGAACCTGGAAGGGGTTATTGGTGGGAGAGAGATGCAAGAGAGGGGCCTCAGGAGAGCAGAAGTGGACTGGGTCTGGTGAGAAATTGCAGGTGGATTTGATTGAAGAAACGGGCAAAGGAAATGTGGGGTGTCCTCACCTGAGGGGCAGTTAAGCTGCTGGGAAAAGTGCTCAGTGACTTCAGAGGAGTTTGAGACGGTCCCCTTTGCCTTACAGAGCCCTTTGCATTAGTTTTAGCAAAATGTGTCCACAACTGACACTTATTCTGCCCAAATAAGCCTCTCCCAGCTGAGAACGTGTCCCTGGAGAAAAGGGAACGCCTTGAGTGACTTTATTGACCTTAGTGGTTGTGGTGAAGAGCCTCGGGGCAGCTTCTCCTCTCTCTTTACCTCTGACAGCTGTTGGAAGGGACTCTAACCTGCTGTTGAAGAAAAGGTGGTTTCACGGGTGAGAAACGCTTGTTTTCAGTGAACCCTACTTAAGGAGATTGTACAGTAGTTATACAGCTTAAATAGCTCTCACCTCCTACAATTAACACAACGATTAAGCTCAATAAAGCCCACTTACTGGCTTTCCCTGACAAGCACCTTGTTTTCCTTCAGCAAATTAGCGTGAGGAAGAGCTGCAAAACCAGTTCTCCCAGTCTCTGACAGATGAAACAGCCTTGGGAATTAAAGATGCACAGGCCCTGGGCTTCCCCCAGTCCTGCTGAGCTGTGATGCTGTGGGACAGGCTGCATGGTCCTGCCAGCATCCAGCGTGTGGGCCTGGGCAGCCTGCTAATTATAGCCTGCTAATAACAGCCAGCTGATTACCCGAACAGCGTTATTTGGGCAGTGACACCCCTGATGGGAAGCACTGAACTGGCCTTTCTGAAGGCGTGAAATTGGTTTTAACGTGGTGTCAATGTGCCTTAATTACTAGATTGTCACCACCCTTGCCTGTCTGGACCAACCCCATAAGATGCTGCAGGAATGTTTATCCTCAGTAGCCCAAATCGCCTGCAGTCCTTTCTTTGTTGATGTGTGAGGTAATGTGACCATGGCATGAGGTCAGTGGTGGTGGAGGTAGCTGGTGGAGGTGGCTGGAGCTGATGAAGCTGAGCTGGTTCTACGCCCCTTATGAGAGAAGGATAACTCTGAGCTACAGAAGAGAAAGCAGACACACTTTAGTTCCAGGTAAGTTATTTGCATGGGTCCAAATTCCTTTCCTGGCAGAGCAGTGCCATGTCTGCCAGCAGTGCCAGTGGAGGAGGGACCAGCTCCCCCAGCCCTGTTTGCACCCCAGGCAGCACCGTGGCTGCTGCTCCCTCTGAGGGAGTTTAACTGAGCAGTGGAGAAACCAACTGTGTGTTTGTGCTGAGATAATGCAGCTAAGATT
Source organism: Lepidothrix coronata (assembly GCF_001604755.1). Classification (NCBI taxonomy): domain Eukaryota; kingdom Metazoa; phylum Chordata; class Aves; order Passeriformes; family Pipridae; genus Lepidothrix; species Lepidothrix coronata. The sequence goes on from NW_016690403.1 coordinate 205,072, forward strand.
AGAGAGAGAAATGGATTGTCTTATCTGCTGAACCCTTGGAGTTCAGCCCCCAGGAGAAAGGTGCAGAGGAGGAGCCTGGGTCAGGAACAGTCCTGCTTGATTTCTCTTCTTCACTAACATGCACCAGTTTTCCCATCCTGATATTTTTCCCTCCCTTACAGGAAAGAAAAGGCACGGCCAAAAGCCGCCTTGAGGAGGTCAGTAAACATGGCAGTGACCATTCCATTCCAAAAGTCTCTTTTCTGAAACAATAAACAGCATTGTACAAAATAGCTGACACTTCCCATGCAGCTGTTGCATCATCTTCCTCTGGACAAGTGTTGAGGTTAATAAGAGTGTAGTGTGTGACAGCCTGGTGATAACAAGCATCACTGTGGGAGGACCCTCAGCACGTGAAGGAGCTTTGGAAGCGCTGGCTCCACCAGACCTTTAATTTATATCAAATACCCAGTGCAGATAAACCCAGCTCCTGCTGTGCAGAAAGCAGGGCAGTGCCCGTTGCCCTGTGCTGGGCACTGATGAGGCCACACCCCGAATCCTGGGTTCAGTTTTTGGCCCCTCATGACAAGAAAAACTTTAAGGTGCTGGAGCATGTCCAGAGAAGGGTCTGGAGCTTAAGTCTGATGATGAGAGGCTGAGGGATCTGGTGAGGCTCAGCCTGGAGAAAAGAAGGCTCAGGGGGAACCTTCTTGCCTTCTATAGTGACCTGAGGGGAGGTTGGAGACTGTTGGAACAGTCTCTTCTCCCAGGTAACAAGGCAGAAGGACAAGAGGAAATGGCCTCAGGTTGTAGCAGGGGAGGTTTAGGTTGGACACTCGGAACAAAGGGGTTGTCAGGCCCCTGCCTGCATTCCCAGCGTGGGAGCAGAGTCACAGCTGCTATTCTGGGGCACTGACACCTGAGGTGAGTTCCTTGGCTGGGAAATGAGTTTTATTTTTGCAGGCTGGTTTGAGCAGTGAGCCACCCCTTCTCCCTTTGAACTACCCTCCTTCCTGCTTGGGTGTAGCCCGAAGCAGGTGGAGCAAAGTCCTGGTTTCACCCCTGTGGAGAGGAGCTTTGCTGCTGCAGCACTGCTTGTACTGCGGCTTCCTCGGCGTGGATAGCAAGACAACCCACAAGCTTTCCAACTTTCCTTTCGAGAGAAAAACGTTCCCTAAGTGCTTTTTCTCCTGTTCAGCAAATTATTTTAATTGTTGATACTTATCCCATTTTAAATGAGGTTTTGAGTCTGCCCTGAGTACAGCACTCAGTGCATGCTACAGCAAAACCAGGCCCCTGACCTCGGTATGGGAATCTCATCACTAGCTTGGGGTTTGTTTGTTGTTTGAGGAGAGCAGAGGGATGCTGTCTTCCAGCCAGTATAAACAGAATCAAGACAGTTTCAGGAAAAAAGAAATAGATCTATTTGTTGAAGTACATCATCTTCTGTAATTTATCCTGTCCTCCTTTGTTTAGAACTAAGAGCTTACATGGAGCAAGAGACAAAAAAGATGATGTGAGCGTTCAGTGATAGGGTTTTTCTCTGTTGTAGTCAGCAAACCTGCTTGATAATGGCTGTCCTTTTGCCTTGGAAACATGATGGGGAAAAGAAAAAAAATCCCTGGTGGCTAAGACTATTTTTCTATGTAAGTAATACAGGTGGAGTATTAATAAGCTGTTGGTCGGGGAGTTGTATCTGTAAGTGCTGCTTGCTCTACACTCTGGGCTGTAGGAGTCCTGGTCCTGGGTCTCCTTCATGTCAAGGCAGAGGTACCCTGTCCCCTTCTCCCTGGGCATGTCCAGGCTGAGTTCTGCCTTCCCAGTGTGCCACATGGCCCCACTGCAGGAGCCAGGCTGGTGCTGCTGGCGCAGGCTGGGCACTGGTGGCAGCTGCACTGGGGACTCTCGGGCTCTTTTGAGCCTGATGAAGGTGAGTGAGCCCAAGAACGTGACTATTATGGCTGAGCAGGAAGGATCGTGGCTTTCAAGTGAGTTTTTTGTTTGTTAGGGCTTGTAATGTTGACATGTTTGCTTTGGACGCCTCTTTGTGACCCAGTCTGGTTTCCTCCTGGCAGTGAGGGTTGCACTGCAGTGCACAGACTGCCCTGAGGAGCCAGCCCCTGTTAGCAGAAACCTTCCTTTGCTGGTATTATGATCTTGGAGGACACACCCTGCTAAGGAAATTAGAACACAGAGGAAAACAAAGGTAGCAGTATTCTGTGTTGCCTTTAATGCTGGTTTGAAGTTGATCAGCAAATGTAAAAATTGAAAGGGTCCCTTGACAAGGACACGTAGTGACAGGACAAGGGGGAATGGCTTCAAACTGAGAGAGGACAGGGTTGGATTGGACATTTAGAAGAAATTATTCCCTGGGAGGTTGGGGGGGCACTGGCACAGGTTGCCCAGAGAAGCTGTGGCTGTCCCACCCCTGGAAGTGTCCAAAGCCAGGTAGGAGCAACCTGGGCTAGTGGAAGGTGTTCCTGCCCATGGCAGGGGTGGGACTGCATGAGCTTTAAGGTCCCCTCCAACCCAAAACATTCTGTTTGATGACAAACAGATGACGATGACAAAAGCACAGAAAGCTGGCAGGAGGCAGGTGAGGTGGTAAACACAGATTACCACTGCTGGGTCATTGATTCTGCTCCCGTGATCTGGTTGTTATTGCTGTTATCTTGAAGCACGTAATCAAATCCTGTATGGCTTCAGTGCAACTTGGAAAACCTGGCAATTAGGGAATGAGAAATAATTCAGTGCATGCAGAGAGCTGGAGATCCTTGCGTGTGCCTTTAGCACAGGGGGTCAGCAGAACCCCTCACTGCCAGTGCCATAGCAGCTCTGCTGCAGATCCTGCCCACAGGGGCTGAATTAAGCAGGAATTAGACACTCTGGGAATAAACCCTGGGGTCTGAAAGAACAAACCCAACCACGGGAATCGGGATAACTGTGTTGAGGAGTGTCCACAATCACTTCAGATCTGCGGGGGTGGGGAGCCAGATGAAGGGTCACCTCACCATAAACAAGCATAAATAAGGAATTATGATGTGCTGTGTGAGCCTTGAGTCATCAGGGTGTAAAATATCGCTTCCCGTAAATAGGGATGAAGCGACAGAGCCGTGCAGAGCTGAGTGGCAAACAGGCTGTGAGTTTGGCATGTTCAGGGTAAAGGAACAACTGGCAAAACTGAAGGATTTTACTTCTGCCACAGAAAGCTGCAGCAGCACTGAACCCACTGAACATCAAAAACACCACCGAGGGAACTTCCCTGGAATGCAAATTATGGCTGCAAGTAAACTGCTTCATCAAAACCTCAGTCTTTTGCTAAAAAAAAAAAAGCAGGTTGGCAGGAACGTTTTGGCTTGTTCTTGTGCTTACACAATGAAGTGCAAAGATTAATTGCAGCCTACTAGCAGTCATAATTTTGGCTGCTGGACTCTGATATCCAGCTACTAAAAAATTCACTTGTAAAAATTTGAACCATTCTGCTAAATGAACCTTTTTCTACAGCATAATAAGCTGCTATTGGATATATAGTTAATTTAATTATGATTATTTAAGAAATCCAGCTAGCACTTGGGGTTTGCAGTTGTGTCACACCCAATATTTCCTTATTTATATAATTTAGCTTTAATTTAGTTTTACTATTATAACCCTGTAATAACCCTTCCAGCTGCCACGGGGAGCATCTTTTCCTGTCCCAAACTCCAGCAACAGGAAGAAATGATCCAAGTAATTCTGACTTCTAGGCAGTGAAGGGGAAATAAAGCCTTCCTTTATGGATCTCTAGCAACCCATGCAACATATTAAATTTGAAAAGCAATATTTGTCTGGGACACCTTCCGAGGTACTTGGCCATAGCTTTTTGCCTTTCTCATTTGTTTCCAGGGCGGTTCCCTCCCCTGGTTTGGTCCTTATTTTGCACCCAGGGTTGCCTGCAGAGGAATCCTGCAGCCCTCGCTCCCACTGAGCCTCAGCACTTCCAGGGTTCCTGAACCACCCACAACCTTTTGTGGTGTCACATCTTCAGCCCTTTTCACCTGAACCTCTCCATAATCACTAACAAAGTGTTTAGGATGCATCTGTAGGCTAGGAAAGATGTCAGTATTCCTGATTTAGAGGTGATGGAAGGACAGGACAGAGAGGAAAAGCAAATAGTGGCACGTTTCCTGATCCTAATCTGCTTTAAGCATGTTGGTGCTTCCTGTTGATGTTGAGCAGTTCCCCCAATGACCTTCTCTATATTGTTGATTCAGATGATGAAGGTGAATGAAATTATCAGTTTCTTAGGTAGACAGTCAGCCAGCCAAGGTTTTTCTATGCTCTTGGCTTGGCTTTGTTGTTTAAATTTAACTGCTAGAAAGAATCAAGGCTTCATTAAGGCGATAACAGATATTCAGGTGTTCCTGAGATGAAGCACAGAAACTCCCTGTTTCCTATGGAAACTCTCAGAGAGCTGAAGAGAAATGGTTTGTCACGTGGGAAAAATGGGAATGGGAAGTTTTTGGGCATGGAGAAGTACACGTGCTCCACAAATGGGCACCACTGGCAGCTCGTCCAGCAGCCCCAAGGAACAAGCTGTGCCCCTCATGTCCTGCCTGCAGAAGTGGCAACTAATTGGAAACTTCTGGGAGCTGTTGGGAATTTCTAGCAGGAGCTGATGCTGAGCACAAAAGAGGAGGCACATTTTAAGGTAATTAGGTAATAAGGGAAAAGGATGAGTTTTACTCCAAACGATGCAAATCCATCTGGGATTTTCCTGGGACATGGCATCACGTGATTTCTCCACAGTTGCATTTTTATTGAAACCAAAAGAAACTGAAAACATGATTCAACAGTTTATCACGTGTGAGGGCTGACTCAGCTGTGTGTCTGGGCTGTGCCAGGTCCCTCCTGCAGCCCTGCCCTGCCTGGGGCAGCAGCTGAGCCTGGCTCAGGGTGTGAGGGGCCAAAATTCCCCAATGTAACTGAGGATTCTTCCCTGTGAGGGTGGTGAGGCAGTGGCACAGGTTGTCCCAGCAGCACTGGCACCTCCCACTGCTCCCATCCTGGGGCTTCATTAGTGCTCAGGAGTGGGTGATTGAAGAGGTCAGTCCTCCTCTGCTGTAACCATCCTGGACAGTGTGACATCTGCCCTCGCTCCATGTGCCCCCAGACTCTTGCATGGGCCTCGAGTACCCTGGGGCTCACACTGGGGATCTGCAGGGCTGTTGCTGAGTGGGGCTCTCTGTGCAGGGCAGGGTGTTGTCAGGGTGTGTCTGCTCACAGTGCCTCGGCACTAACACCCCACGGTGCCAGTTCCTCTGCCTTCCCCTCCATGTTCAGTAACTCGAGCCTTGGCACACACCAGGGGCTCGGTGAAGTCCCCAGCAGGGCAGGGAACCCAGCACAGACTCAACAATGGGTTTAAACAATAAAAATGGGAAGAAAAATAGAATCACAGAATGCCACGTTGGAGGGGATCTCAGGGACCATCTGGTTCAACCTTTTTTGGCAAAAGCACTGTCTAGACAAGATAGCTCAGCACCCTGCTCAGCTGAATCATAGAAGTATCCAACGTTGGGGAATCCACCACTTCCCCAGGAACATTCTTCCAATGGCTGATTGTTCTCATTAGGATCAGCTTCTATCTAACTGGAATCTCCCCAGGAGTAACTTGTCCCCATCACCCTTGGTCTTTTTGATGTGACTCTTTGTAAAAAGGGAGGCTCCATCTTCTTTGTTGCCACCCTTTAAACAGTGAAATATGCTGGGACCTCCTTTTCTCTGCAATTGTCTCAACCTTTCCTCTTACAGCAGCTTCTCAGTCCTTGGACCATTTTTGTGGCCCTTTTCTGGACTTTGTCCAGCTTGTCCACATCTTTTTTGTATTGTGCAGACCAAACT
>NW_016690403.1:214535-236861 GCF_001604755.1 Lepidothrix coronata
CAGAAACATAAACCCTCCCGGGTACTTGGCTATTCTAAGGTAAGCCCACAAGAGGGAAAGGATCTCCTCAGTAAGAAGTGCCCCACGAGCCAGTCCCCGTGCAATGGTTTCCTGGCACCCTGGGCAGTCTGGGCTCTGGCACTGACCTCTCCCTTTTCCACCCATCACAAAGCAGGAGTGATGGTGCATGAAAGGAGGTACCTGGATGTGAAACCAGCTGAGAAATATCCCAGCCACTTCCCTTTTCCCATCAGTAGATGTTGCTTCAGTTCCCGTTTCCTAATGCTGCCTCTCTCACCGGCTCCAAGCCCTCTCAGCAGTTGCTTGCCAGGGACTCCTGAGCCATGGATGAAGACATACTTGAGCTATTTTAAATGAATCTTTGATGTTCCTATTGCATTTTGTCTTCAAATGGGCATTTATTGTCCTTCCTACAAAATATTTCCCTCTTTTATGACTACAAGCTAGAGTAAGGTATTTACACCATGCTATCTGCAGGGCTCTGGCCACAGATCCCAGAGGGCTTTCCCAACCTAAATGATGATCCTATGGAAATGGTGTGTCTTTGGGACGTGGCTCCTGAGTCCTCTGCCTCTCCCAGAGCAGTGTGATTACAAGCAACTGTCCCAAAAAGCCCCCTGACCTTTGGAGCTGTTATTTTCAGAGCTGTAAGGAAAAGGAAATAGGAAGTAGAGCTGCTGTATGCATTTTTTGCATGCTTCAGTGTGGTGCTGTTTACCTTGTGAGTGGTTTGTATTTCCATTTGCATTTGGGTGTTGTAACCAGCAGCTGCAGCTCTTCAGCTGAGCTCAGCACTGGGGTTTTCCATGGGACAGTAGACTCGGGGGCAATTCTCAGTGGCTGCATCCTGCCATCAGCCAGGGCTTTGCAGTGGTGTTATTTAACAGAGGGAGAAGGGAAAGGAGCCAATAGATCCATTTATCTGGAAGCAGGGCCCCCAGGGCAGCAGAGGCAGCCTGGGAGCTGGCAGTGCATCAGCTCCTCCCTGTACCAGGTACTCTGATATAACTTGAAATTTTTATTGCTCAGTAACCAAGGGTAGAAATGGCTGAGAGGTACCAGAATTGCAGTCCTGACAGTGGGGATGCACTGGTTTGCCAATAACCTGGGGTTGGAGAGGGGACCCCGAGCTAATTTACTGGGACACTGGGTGAAGAAGTAAAGGGCAGGTAAACCCAGACCCTGTAGTGTTAATAACTCTTGATCAGGGGTTTCCAATGCAGTTTTAGAAATATATCTAAGGAAGCTTGCATCTTGTTTGAACTGCATGTGATTGAAAGCTGCTGCAGTAATTCTTGGGGTTAATTCTGTTTTACCCCCAAAAGATTAGTAAAACATAATGGTTTCCATGCAGTGGGTGCTGCAGGCTATTATGGGCTGGCATGAATCCAACTGGTGTAAGAGCAGTACTGAGTGCCCTGAAAAGTAGAGGAGAAGAAGGAAAACATTCCAGTGGAGCTGCCTGCACAGATGTGTCTCTGGTACTTTAAGGGTGTTGCATTTTCAAAATGAAACTGTTTGTTTTTTCTTTTCCTTTTTTTTTTTTCCATTCATAGCAGAAGCCAAATTCTACTGACTAGACTTTCCTTTTCTATTTTTTTCTTCAATATTTCATGTTTTCCCTCTCTTTCATTGCACATGTTCTTTTCTTTGTTTCCACTGTATGGGGCACTTCTGTGCTTATTTTTCCTGTTCTCCCATTTGAATGGGGCCTGAAGGCAGGCAGTGTCTGCCTTGTGTGAATGGGAATATCAGGCAAATAAGGAAAGATCTTCCCAGGCACCGATGGCCACTTTCTAACTCATCTGTGCCAACTGCCCTCTGCTCCTCTATACTTCAGTAGAAATGAGAAATTGTCTACTGTGGCTTATTGTAGTAATAATGCACATTAAAACACCTTATTGTAGTAATAATACACATTAAAACGCCTTCAGGGAAGTTTTCCACGTTGTATAGAGGGCAAGAGGTCTCCTGTGCTTTAGTTCTTGCATCTAGATTACTTGAGAAATGACATTCCTGAGCAATGGGAAGCACTTGTGGGCACAGCTGTAGCACATCAGAGCCCAGGGCAGGCTGGGCTTTGCAAAGCTCAGCAGAGGAGCTGGTTGTGCTCTCCTTGCTGTTCCTCTGGAGCCAGAAATGGGGGGAGCAGATGGACCAGTCCGTGAAGGTAATTCCCTCCTTCCACAATTTGGGGGGAACTTTTGCTCCAATATTTGTTGGTTCAGGCAGGGAGGGGTGTGGGTGTTTGTTGTTATTGGTGCTTCATCTTTCCTTGGATACTAAGTTTAGATTCCTTGTTTTTTGGAGTTTGATAAAGCAAATAATAAGCCAGCACTTGAGTGTATGGAGTGCCATAGCTGGTGTGAAAGGCTCTGGTAGAAATGCCATGTACAGTCTGCTGGGATTCACCTCTGCCCTTGGAGCTGGTATGGGTGGGTTCCCCTGGGAGTTTTATGCTGTTGAACTTCTGTGAAGGAGAGAAACATGGAACAGGTGAGGGATGTGGCTGGGAGGTGTGGGAGAACAGGAGACTTACCACAGACCTTAACTGAAACATCACCAAAACTGAACAAGAAAATAGTCCTCTGAAGCCAGCTGCTGATTAAAGAAAGATGATAAAACAGGTGGTAAATCAGTGCATAGGCAGGAGGGGAAAGCACAGAGCTGCCTGTGAGCTGCACCACCTGCAGGGATCTGGTTGCTGCAGGAAGAACGTGGTAGAAGCAGCCGTGTGGGATAATTCCTGTGGAAAGGGACCTCGGGAGGGCTGTATTCCAGCCACCTGCTTGTGCTCAGCCACAAGTTGCCCTGAGCTGTTTGCAGTCTCGGAAACCTCCCTGGCTGAGCTGTCCCACCGCTTGGCTGTCTTGCAGGAAGAAACATCCCCTGATATCCTGGCTAAATCTGTAATTTCAGCTTTCCCCCCTTGTTCCTTGTACTCCTAGCACATGCCTGGGAAGAGCCTGGCTCCGCTCTCACATGAGGACCCTGGCAGGAGGGTGCTATGAGCCCCCAAAGCTTCTCCTTCTGCAGCAGAACAACCCCCCTTGCCCCCTCCTCTCACAGCCAGGGCTTGGTGCCTTGCTTGTGCTGGTGGCTTCAAGCCTTTGGGGCTTATTGCCGTGTTTTGTCAGTGTCTTTCTTGCACTGGGGAGACAGGAAACTAATCACAGTGCTCTAGGTGTGACCTGCTGTGTGCTGGGTAGGGGGAGAAGCCCTTCCTTTCATCTTCTGGGTGTGCTTCTGTTGGTCTGTATCGAGGTGGAGGTCTGAGCAGACCAGCCTGTAGGAACTGGAGGCCCAAGCAGGAGGTCACCTGGTGGCCCCAGACCACATTGGCTGCTGGCACTTACTGGGTGTGGACTTGATGGGATAATCAATGAGTGCCTGGAGGGATAAGAACTGAAATAAATGCTTCTGCAGAGATCAGCCTGCCAGGTCTGTGTGCTCGTGAGTAACAGCTCAGTCATTTCTCATCCCGTTGGTGAGATGTGGAGTGGAAGGAAAGGATAAATCCATGATAACTGTGGGGGAAAGAGGAAGCAGGTTGGTTCTTCAGTCACGGCCTTACGTGATGCCCACAGGTACTTCTGGCAGTGCTCCTGCAGCGGCAGCCTGAGGCTGCACCCCAGAGAAACCCTTGGCTAGAGAGTGATTTAGGCTAAATCCACACTGGCTACACAAGTATTTTTGGTGCTGCCTCCCCAAGCAAGACAGGCAGTTCTCAGTTACAGAGTGGCCAACAGCCACCCAGGACACACCCTGATTTATCACTGAGCACCAGGAAGGCTGAGGCACCTGATTTATGCGCTGAGCACCAGGAAGGCTGAGGCTCTGTTTGTCTCTGAGCAGAGGTGGCAGTTGCTCCAGCATGTGAAATATTTCACGCCTGACACCTCACTCCAGGAAATGGTGGTTTGCTCAGCAGAGGTGCAGGAGGCAGCGAGTTGTTATCGAGTGTAACATGAGCCTTTCTCATCGTTTTTCTCGAATTACTGAGTTTGTTTTCCAGAGCAGAGAGCTGTGCTGGGCTCTGCAGGGTGGGCACTGGGGTACCCCAGCTGGCATGTGGGAGCTGGGGGTGCCCACAGCAGGGGACACGTCCTGAGTGCCAAGCTCTTGAGTGTTTTCTCGGGTTTTTGACACTGTAGCAAGTTCGTTTTCCTGCAGGGCTGGGCTCACATCCTGCAGCCCTCAGTCGCTGAGGTTCCTATTCCTCAGACACAAGGTGCCTGAACTGCAGTGAGTTCATGGTGAAACTGAGGTGGCTCAGCTGCCCCCAGAGTGTTATTCTGTGAAGGGACTGAGACTGAGCCCTCCCAGGCCCTTCCCAAGGGTAGGAGCAGGTCTGTGCCAGGTGGGTGCCATGCCCAGTGTGTGCGGGAGGGCAGCAGTGGGTTTCCCCCACGTCCTCCCCACCTGGAGCAGAGTGCTGTGCTGAGGACAGCCCCTGGGTCCTCTGCCTCACACCTCACCAGGTCCTGCTCTCAGAGCAAAAAGGAACCAACTGGAAGACCATCTTCCTCCTCACCTTTACCTCCAACCTAAACCTCTCCTGGCACAACTTGAGGCTGTTTCCTCTTGTCCTGTTACCTGGGAGAAGAGGCCGATCCCCACATGGCTCCAACCTCCCTCCTGGGAACTGTAGAGAGTGATGAGGTTCCCCCTGAGCCACCTCTTCTCTACCCCTTTTAGTCCCTGCAATGGGGGCCAAAGCAGAGTCATTGCTGGCCCTGGGGACGGTGCCTTGGCAGGACACACTCAGCCTGGCCGTGCTCCTCGGTGGGGGAAGGAGGTGTCACCCTGCCAGGGAACCCAGAAAGATGATATTGCAAAGCTTCCTCATACCTGTGAGCAGTTAGAGGGCTGTTCCCACTCCTTAACCCCTGGATGCTCCTGTCACCTAAAGGTGTGTGTATTGTAATCAAACACCTCGGGGAGCTGCTTTTCTCGGGAAGCTGATCAGGTAGAACATTTCCTGCCTGTTGAACACAAGTGAAATACTGGAGGGAAGTGGGCTGGGCTGGGGGCTTTCCCTGCTCAGCTCTTCATAGAGGATGGGGCTGAGGGGCTCAGCCTGTGCTTCTCTGTGGGAAGCCTGTCTGTGGGCTTCCAGAAGCAGGCTGGGCAGCAGAAACCCCAGTGAGGCTCCTCCAAAGCTGATGGTGAAGGATTGCTCTGGGTAGGAATGGCAGCTTTTGGATACAACACAGAATTGTACTTTCTGTGTGAAATGTATATGTCTAACATGCTGATTTTAACACGTGCTGATTTTAAATATTGCCACTGGTAATCTATGCTATGTCCCTCCAGCATTGTTAAAAATAACCTAAAAACTAGCCACAAGGCTGGGAACAGGCCAGCACTGTCCCTGCTCCACTCCCTGCTTTCTTCAGCAAGAGAGCTGGGGAAAACAAAGCTCCACCTGTCTGGACTTGTCTTTTCAATTAATTTCTGCTGCCTGAAGACTGTTGGTGAAATCTTTGTAATATTTAGCTGATGACAGAACAAACTCAGTGAAACATAGCCTTGCAATGCAGATCTTGGAACAGGGCATGTTCAGTGGATATGCTGTGGTTCACCTGGCTCCTGTTATTTAATAGCCCTGCTCACAAATAGCTAATATGTGTAATGCTTGTGCTGCATTTATCCTGAATCAGGGCCAGCATCCTTATGCTGTTCTCTGTCTTCCATTCTATGTGTTATCAGTGCTAAGCCACCCATGCTTTGATAGGACCAAAACCTCCACCTGCTTTCTGGTTGCCCAGAGTTCCTCAGACCCTTCCCCATCCTCTCCCTATGGGAACCTGTTTTTTACCACTCCTTTGCTTCTGTGTTTCCAACCATTGCTCCGTGCAAACAGAGCAAACAAAGCCCTTCTCTCTGCCCAGGGCTGGCAGGGACTGTTTCTGCTCAGGCCACCCTGTAACTCTGGTGAGGTTGAATTCCCCTGGAAGGTCCCCAGAAGCTGCTGCTCGTATCTTGGCTTGCCCCAGCTTTGATGCTGTGCCCACGTGCCCACAGCGCAGTGTGTCACACCATGCAATGGGGAACAAGCACAATAGGCAGGAGCACTTGTTTGAAGTGTGACAAGTCTACCCCAAAATAGGTGGTGAGCTCATCTGTGGCAGCTGAGCACCCTCATCACAGCTCAGGATGCTCGTGTGGTGATAAGGAAGGGCTGTTGTTGCTGTTCTGGCCCAGGAGCTGGGTACCACTGGCAACCTGATGGGCCACCAACTCAGCCTGCTCCTCCCTGCTGGTTTTTGGCAGCTGGGAGACACTGGTGGGCTGCAAGAGGCAGGGCTGTGCTGTGTGGGCTGTGACATCTCACCCTCACCCCTGCTGACGTCTCAGGCTGGCTGGGTACTGACAGTCAGGCTCTTTAAAGGCTTCACAGTGAAGTTTCTGTATGAATCATGAGCAAAACGAGTGGAGTGGATCATTCTGAAGTTGAAAAGGCTGAGGGGAGCCTGCCCATTTATGTTGATTGTCAGAGCAGGGAGAGAGGCTGGACTTGCTGTCCTGTTTGCTCTGCAGACTGGATTCCTTATTCCTGGCTATCCCTGATAATTGCTTCCTGGTGCCTATTCCATCCCTGCCTTTGTCCTGACTTCATTTTCCAGCCTTGCCCACCAGAAGGGATGGTGCCTTGGTGTTCCTGAGAGCTTCTGGCACGGGTTTGGGGTGGGTGGCTCTCGAGATCTGCTCCCTTGTCCACTCCCTGGCCCTCATCACCTCTGAGCCCTGTGGCTGCAGATCCTCTTGGCTACCCCATCTTCCTGTTGTGCTGCTGTGGTCCCACAGTGCCCTCCACCATGGGCAGCCAGGCACTGGGTGCATGGAGATGTGATTGTTGATGCCTGGCAGCCCTGAGTCCTTCACACTGTTTGTGACACCTCTGGTCACATCCAGATGGTGACCAAATCCAGCAGGACCAGCAGGTTCTCCAGGTCTTAGGTGATTTATGGCTTCTGCTGGCTCGGGTTGATGTTCCTCTGGGAGTTCAGCTGGTGGCAGTGCATGCTGTGCTCCCATTGGAAGTCTGGAAGGGGCTGTGGGAAGTTTTCCCATCCCTTCCCAGCTCCTCCCCTCTCTGGGGGAGCTGTGCTGGGACAGAGTGCATGGCAGGGAACCACACTGGCTGAATTCACATCCTGACCTTCTCAGGACAGATGAGACCAAAGGGCAGTGGGGCAGGACCTAGTGAAAGTGCCTGGAACTGCCTGCACGGTGCTGCCCACTCTAATGAGCTTTGATTATTGCCTTGTTTGTGCATAGAAGGGCTGGGAAGGGACAGGGATGAGTTTAACAGTGAGAGAAATATTGAAGGACATGGAAAAACATGGGAGGAAAAGGAGCTCTGAAGTGCAGCACTGCAGTGGAAGAGGGTACAGGGAGTGGACTGAACCAATTGGTAAAGGAGCAAACACAGATACTAATTGTCCATGAAAATGTTTCATCCCCATCTCCCTTTCTAGGGATAGATTTTCCCCCACCTTAGCTCTAAAACTGACTTTTCTACAGATAATACTTCTTTCCTTGGCCCTCCCAAGCCTCTGGGAGGATTTTTGCCCTGAGAAAGTTTCTGTCCTCCTTGTGTTGTGTACATAAACATGGGGAGGAAAAAGGACCCTTGCAGAGGCAGAGAGGAGGAATGATCCTCAACAACCCAGAAGTAATGTTTGTAGTCCAAGACATCTGGCTGCTTTCTAAGCAGTAGTTTGCCTTTGCACCACAAATATCCCACTATTTTTTGCAGTTATAATGTGCACCTTTGGTCCAAAGCACTGCTGTCTGCTCCAGGTGTGATATTTTATATCGTGTGACTGCCTGGGTATGTGTCTGATCACCAGGATTCAGTCACCATGGCAAATGCAGGTGAATGATAACAGCAGGCTCTGCTGCCTGGAGGGCAAAGCTCACCCCAGTGCCACTGCTCTGGGCAGCCAGGAGACAAAGGCTCCTTCAGGCACTGCTGTGTGGAGCCCTTCACTGAGAATCCAGTTGGACAAAGACTGGGGGAAAAGCAACAACTCCTTGTTTACAGGTCAAAAGTTTTCACTGGGAAAAGCTGCAGTCACCAGCTGTGTGATATCCTGCCTCTGCAGCACTGACAGTCTCTGTAGGCATGAACCAGGGGCTTCTGTCTTCTGTGCCCTTGATGCAGGGCAAGGTCTGTGCCTGGGGTGCTGCAGGACCTTCCTGGGCACAGGATGTTGGACTGTTTCTGAGACTGGTGTTATTTTAAGGAGGTTTTGTCCTGCTGACATTCTAAGGCTCTATAAATAAATAAGGGGGATGTTGAATTTGGCTTTGAATGGTTCCAAGGCTCACAGGTAAGCTGCAGCCAGTGATGGTGTAAGGGTGGTGTAGGTGATGGAAAGCCTGTGCTCGAGCAGCCTCCCAAACCTGCAGCAGGAGCTCTGCTCCTTTCCCAAATGACCACTGACTGTACGAGGACTCCTTTTTGTTCTCCACCACGGAGAAGTGATCTCTATTTTCACAACAACTTACAATCTGCATTGGCTACAGGTCTTTCTCTCTGTCATGCATGGTTCATAGCACCAGGGTGAGCTGCCTGCCCTCCGAGCCCTGCCCATAGAAACCTTTTTTCACTGCTCTATCTGACTTGGCAGGGCTGAGCTCTCCCCAGGGACCTGCCCTCCTGTGATGTGAATATTTCCCAGCTGAATGTAGCTGTGTGCATATTCCAGATGAAAACAACTCTTATTCCAACACAAGTTTACTGGGTTTATGAAAAGCTTAATTAATATAGGCAAGTTCAGAAAAATTTAATATCAGGGGTTTAAAACTGTTTCTATCGCATAGCCTGTGCAGGGAGTTTATCCTGAGGAGCTGATGATGCTCCTCTGTGTACAAAGTTTCTTTAGTCTGTCCCTGGAGGCGATGGAGGAGCCAGTCAGGCATTGACTCAGCACAGCAGCCCCCAGGTCACCCCTCTCCTGAGCTGGAAAGCACCACTCTGCTCTTTCTTCCTCTCCCAAAGAGTTCAAACCAACAAAACTGTTAACAAAATACTTGGGGGTGAATTTATCCATCCAGTTGCTTCAGTGGCTGAAGAACTGCCAAATTTTGTCATGAGACTTCACCACTTTTCACTGGCAAAATACCCCACGTGCAGTCGGTCACGCAGGTACCTTGGCAGGTGACAGGGAAAGCATCTCCAACACCCTGCTGAAACAGTCTTGGAGCATGTCTGTGGTCCCTGGGTGTGAGGCATTACCTGCTGCTTTCTTCTGTCCTCAGATCTTGGTCTAACCTTTTGTCTGTGAACTGTGCTGGTGTTTTTGTGTCTGAGCATATTTGTGAGAAGCTTGCAGCTTTTAATGCATGAATGGGTGAATTAATCTACCTTATTTTTAGCAGTGTTTGCATCACAGAAAGTTTCCCTTCTCCTGTCCCCTCCCCCCATGTGTGACAAACTTGCAGGGACTCTTAAAAAAACCAGTTTCCTCTGGTTGTGTCAGTGATGCTGAGCTGGTGTCCTGTGCTGGGGGCAGAGGTGGCTCCAGGTCCTGCAGCCCCATGTTCTTTCCCTGGTAGTAGCTGCTGCTGCAGCTGATAAGGGCACAGATCTGATCATGGAATCATCATAGAACCACAGGAAGGTTTGGGTTGGAAGGGATGTTAAAGCTCATTTCATTCCTACCCCTGCCACAGGCAGGGACACCTTCCACTGGCCCAGGTTGCTCCAAGCCCCGTCCAACCTGGCCTTGGACACTTCCAGGGATCCAGGGGCAGCCACAGCTTCTCTGGGCAACCTGTGCCAGGGCCTCATGACCCTCCACAGTCCAGAATGTCTTCCCAATATCTAATCTGAACCTGTCCTCTGTCAGTTTGCAGCCATACCCCCCCGTCCTGTCACTGTCTGCTCAAGTAAAAGGTCGCTCTCTGTCTTTTTTGTAAGCTCCCTTTAAATACAGGAAGGCTGAAAACCTGGTGGGTGATTTCTTTGCTTGAGCATGGAACGTTCCTGCTCTAGATCTGCAGGATTTTGGGTGGGTGTGATCCAAGGCAACCCTGGTGCTCGGGGGCTTCCCAGCTGGACAGATCCCTCCCAGGATGTGGACTTTCAGGCCAGATACCCTGCCAGGGAGTGTGACAGCTGTGGGGGGACAGCACAGTGGCCACCCTGGGGGCTGCCAGCCCCACAGAGCCCAGGGGAGCTCACAGGGAGCTGCTCTGCCCCGGGGCACTGGGGAGGTGCCTCCTGTGCCTGCCTTCCCCAGGCTGCCTCGGGTTAATGTCTAACAGGACACAGGGCCTGTGCCAGCCCCCCTCCACTGTGCTGTGCTGGATCTGAGACCCACCACCACCTGCCTGCTGTGGCACTGAATTCCCCCTTCCCTCCATCCCCCCCAGCCCTGCCCGCAGGTCAGGCTGCAGCAGAGCCTGTGCCAAAGGCTGTAGGAAACGTCTGCTTTGTTCCGGCCCTTTGGGCTGGGTCTTCCTCTCCCACAGCCTGATATTCTCCTCGGCTCCGGCTCAGAAAATGCAGTTATTCCCCAAAGGCCATCCCGGGGTTTTCCAGGCGGTGGCAGGGGCTGTGCTCTCATATGTCCCTTCAGCCTGGCTTGTCTCTCACCTCCCACCCCACATGATGCAATAACATCAGACCTTTCCAGCCTGCAGTAGGGCAGAGGAAGGGCATATTCAGGGGAGAAAGAGTACTTTCTTTTTTAGGCAAACCTGAGGTGTTTAACGAGAACTTCGCTGCTGATCTCAGCCCCAGAGCTGATGGCAGTGCTGACAGGGGTTGTCCATAGCAGGGACTTGATAGCAGGTGATTTTTGCTGTAGCCTGTTACCTTGCTCTGACTTGCAGATGATGGCAAATACAAACCAACCCCCCCCTACATGCACAGCACCTCGGTTTCCCTTTCCTGACAAGAAGGATCCCACCCACCGACTGCCCTTGGGAAAGGGGGGCGGGGGGCAGAAAACAGGAGCAAACTAAATTCCTTGTGCTTTCATGAGTCATGAAAAAACCCCTCCAACTGTCTCTGCACATCTGTTTGGGTATTTTCAAGGAAGCTGGAACGCATCCTCAGAGCTCTCCCATGAGAAAAAGTAAACATGTCATATATAAAACATTTTATTAAAACAAATATACAACACTTTATATACAAAAATAAAATGTACAAGAAAATAGTCTGTTACAGCTTAGTGATTTGGTTCCTGTGTATTACACACAAACCAGAGCCTCATCCATCCAGCACTTCCCTGCACAGGCTGGTCCAGGGGGGCTGTAGGATGTTATGGCTTGGGTGCTGTGCTGGAGGGATCCCTGGAGAGTGCCAGGAGGGATCTAGGGAAGGCATGATAAAAGCAAAGAGCTCTGCCCTTCTCAGTGCAAAATTGTTTCGTGCAGCAGCTCTTCAACTCTTCCATGGAAATGGATGGGGCATGGCTACAGCAGAGGGCACCCTGGGAGTGCACTTGGGGAACAGACTAGCTGGAAGCAAAACCTAAACTGAATTTTCACATTTTATTGTCTAAACTATGTACACAGTTTGAAAGATCTGAAAGATGTGCTATATGATGGAGTAAATCAAAGAAGAGAGGGCCCATTAGTGCAATTTTCCTGACTAAGTGTAATGAGAGTCATTTTGCTCAGTGTCACCAGTGTTGCACAGGTAAAGCAGCAACCAAAACTAACAGGTAAGAGACTCGTCTGCAGTGTCTCCCCCAGGCACTCTGTGGGTAAAGTGCTCGTCACATCCCACGTGGGGAGGGTGGTAACCTGCTCCCCAGGCCTGTGGGACCCACCAGGCTGGGCTCATGGCACACTGACACCTTCCAGGAGAAACTTCCCCTCTGCAGGGACCAGGTGCCTCCCCAGTGCCAGAGTCCTGCTGGTGAGAGGGGGTTCCTTGGATTGATAATGGAGCTGTTCATGGGAACCTTTCCAGGCCCAAAGCTAAAACGGAATCAAAAAGGTACTTTCATCGGTCAGTAACAAGATGTTTCTTCCATTCTCTCCAGTCTTGTCAAAGTTTCTATCCAGGAGCAGTTTGTGGTGGGAGGATCCAGGGGTTTACAAGCCACAGTGAATGACAGGCCTCACTGTATCCAGCCAGGAGAAGTCTAGGCTGCTTTTCTGGTCAAGGAACCTGAAATCTGCCTCTCCTAGACAAAATAAACCAAGAATGGGCACTGAATCAGTGCAGCAAAAGCAAAATAGTGCATAGATATATAAAAAAAATAAAACAACTGAAAGATTTCTCAGCTGTGAGCAAATACCTTAGACTATTATTTTACTAAAATATACCAAACACTACTAGACTGTCCCATTTAAGCTGTTTGCTAGAGTGAATTCTTCAGTTGTATTGCAAAGGGGTTCTTGAAAGTTGACCTAACTTATGCATGTATAACCCTGAAGTCTGTAGGACACACTTACTGGAGGTGTTTTTGACTTTTCCTTTTTATCACCCAATTCCTCACAGCCTTCCAACAGACTGCTTGGAAATCTCAGAACATGAGGACGTGTGAATTCCTGCATTCCTTCACTGCCTCCCCATCAGTGCCTTGCCTGGGAACCCTCATGTGTGTCATCCCTTGGCCTCGACTGTAGGTGCTCCCTGGACTCTGTACCTGAGGTGGTGTCGATCTCCCCGTCCTGCTCCTTGTAGCTGTAGGTGCTGCACATGGTCTGGGTGCCCGACTCGTTGGTGAGAAAGCCCTTCCCACCAATGCTGGTGTTGTGCCAGTCTTGGGCTGGTACAAGCAGCTGGAAGAGAAGAAGTAGATGGTTAAAAACTCCTTCCTGCCACGGGTGCAATGTCTGATTCCTCGCCCTCAATCAGATGACAGGTAAGCAACAAGATCAACTTCTATCTTCTTGTGCTAAGTTATGTAAAACTCGCTTTACTCCCAGCTTAAAAAAAAAAAAGTTAATGTAAAAGGGAGGGCTGGAGCACCTGATTCCATCTTATCAGTGGGATGAGTGTGACATGTCTGGAAATGCAGATTAAGGGCCAAACATATCAGAGGTGGAGGGAAGGCCAAAATAGAAAAGTCTGGAGGCCCTTTGCAGACCCTGATACATCAATCTGAGGCAAGGAATCAGCCTCAAGTTGCACCAAGGGAAGTTTAAATTGGATTTTAGGAAAAATTTTTTCGTGGAAAGGATTTTCAAGCATTGGAACAGACTGTCCATCCCTGGAAGTGTTCAAAAAAACCTCTGGATATGGCACTTGAGGACAGGGTTTAATGAACATGGTGGTGCTGCTGGGTTGGCAGTTGGACTTGATCATCTTAGAGGTCTTTTCCAGCCTTAACAATTCTGTGATTCTATGATTCTATGAACTTCTCAGTAACTTCCTCTGGCTTTTACATGAAGGGTAAATATTTCAGTGGGTGTATCCTCTCCAGTTCACATTTGCAAAGCAGCCTTCTTTTTATATTTAATCGTTCAGGCTTCCTCATTAAATAAGTGTATGTTCAGCTCATGTGGCACCTGCTTGCCTTCCTCTCTTGGTACAAACACCAACTTTGGACCATTTTATTCTGGCCAGAAGGGCTGGTCTTACCTTAAAAATATCTGGGTTTATTTCCTCTTCATCTTCATCTGTGACTGTTTTGTAAGCACATTAAAAAAAAAAAAAAGAAAACATAGATGTCAACTTTAAGCCCTCATATTTCTGCTTCGTCACCACAGAACCTGCTTCATATTCCCTTGTCACACAGCACCACTGCCCTTAACTCCTCCCATCCCAGACTCCTCACAGCCCTTCATCTCTGATGCTCTTCAACAGCTGTATGTTGGGACTCTGACAGCAGCTCTGACACCTGCCCAGGACTCAACAGAGCAGAGCCCACTTGGCATGGAAGGTGATAGGAGGAAGATGATTTGCACCCCAGGGGAGGAACCACTCTGATCTATGCATGTTAATCACTTTTTCCCCACTGGGAAGCAGGGCTGCCTCCACTGTCACTGCTGGAGCAGTGGCATTTCAGAGCCTTTCAGCCATGAGCAGGTGGCAGCTCTTCCCCTCTGCACCCCGGCCAGTTTGGTAACTCCAAATACCCAAATCTATCAGGTGGAGGTTGGTTTTTCTGCAAAACAACTGATTTCTCCTGCTGCCTTGGGTACTCCTTCATCCCTCTGCCTTCTGCAGACCAATGAAAGATTGGGGTAGGAAAAAAGCAATGCCCACCTTCGGAGGACGAGGCCAGGGGGGACACCTGGAGCTGGTAGAGGTCGTTGGTGCTGTCAGCCATGGGCACGTCCAGGGCCGGCCTCCAGTCGGGCAGGGAGCCGCTCACCTCGCAGGAGGACAGGTCTGTGGGACACACCAGGGGTTGGCACTCATGGGACAGGGACAACCCCCTCTGCTTCCCCCCCGCCTGTCTGATGGCACAGCCACCCCAGGACCCAGCTCTGAGTTCAGCACAAGCGGCATTTTCCACTCTGCCCCGAGCTGAGAGCAGTATCTCACCCAAGGTCATGGACGTGCTCTCCATCTCCACTTCCTGCCCTGTGTACTCGTGCATGGTGTAGCTGCTGTGGTCATCTGGCAGGGGGGTGTTGGGGAACCTTTCTGCTGACTCCTCCAGCCTCTCCTCTTCACAGAGCTACAGAAACAAGGGCACGGCGTGAAAGGCTTGTCTAAGAACAGGCAAGTTCCCATATGAAAAAAGTTAAGCAAGAAAACCACCAAAACCTCTAGCTTCTTCAGCTGCCTCTACAGACACATACCTTTCTCTTGCTCCTGTTTCTGACTTCTCTTGAAGACTTTGACTTCCTTTCTGGGAAATAAAAATAAGACAAATGTGAGAAAGAGCTGCACGTTTTAGGTGAGTGTGAGCTCTTGCAGCCTCGAGAGCTGCTCAGCAAGCATGGCTACTGCCAGCAGCAGCCAGTCCCCACTGCCTCCTGATGAGGCCTCCAGGCACGTTTAAAGAATTTGGGATAAACGGAACCACTTGTACAAGCTGTTCCCAGTGGCAATAACCAGTGAGTAACCCCAGAATTACCAGTGCTACCAACAGGTCTGTCACCCCCTGCCTGCACAGAGCAGGACATTTAAGTGTTATTTAAGCAGCACAACCTCAGCTGGACTGCCAAGGGTTTACCTTTCTTCTGATGCTTTGTCAAGGGTGGCAGCATCCTGTAAACCCTGACAGCGCTGGAGCCTTTGTTGATGCTTTTATCCTTCACTTCTTCGATGTCAGGCAGGGAATTCATGGCACAGCGGAAGTTTGCCTTCCAGGTTTTTGGATCAGGATCTTTCTCACCTTCTTTATATCTTCCTGTAAATAAGAGACAGGGTATGCCTTTAAGACTTTGCAGTGCCACTTCTTCCCACCCAAAAAAAAAAAAAGGCAAAATTTTTATTTTCTGACCTACATACTCGTAGTTACTGTAACTGCTGGTGTAAGGTGTAAGCCAAGGCAAAAAATGCCTTGTGTGAGATATTCCTGTGACCGATGGGAATGTAAAGGCAGCACACACCTGTGTGAATGGCCCAGCTCCGGAAAAGGCAGGCATCCTTCTCCATGTCCCAGCCGTGCTTAGCTGCATGTTTCCATGGGATCTGAAATATCCTCTTATCCTGAAATTAAACCAGTAGAGATTTGACTTAAAAAAGAAACATCATACACCAGTTTGGAATGATGGATTTAATCAAAGAGTTCTCAGAACCGGCTCAGAAATGTTATATATTTTAATTAAATATCTATATTTTAATTAAATATCCATTGTTCCATCTATTCTGTTCATGGTATTAAAGGCTTTTTATGATTTCTGAAACTGGGAAAAAAATGTGGTACAGTGCAGTAGAGGTAAACAAGTATTATCAGTTTTATCCCAGAATCATTTCAATACATTGCAACTGATCTATAAGTATGTCATAAATGTCAGCATATTTTCTAGGTGCACTTTGGCAGAGAATCCCTTTTTTAGGTTGTCCATAAGGTCCTGAAGGAATCAAAAAATACGGAGTTTCTTTCAGCCCAAATCTTAAAACGGGGAACAACTGGAGTGTAACAACAGCTGCTTAATTGGGACAGTTAAGTGGGCAACAGGAGTTAAAAGATATCTTGGAGATTTCTTGGTACTCCACCGTGTTCAAACTGTTTTCATTGTAATTTATCATTCCCCTCCTGGGAATTTTCCCAGAAAAAAAAAATGGAGCCACTCCGCTGTGTACCAAACAGAGCTACCTTTTCTGCAAACAAAAATAGTTGTTTTTTAAACATAATGCTGGCAAGTTTTCTCCCTGTTTTTTCCTTTATGATCCTTATGATCTTGACCCGTGCTTACTGTCATTTAAGAACAAGTAATACTAACAATGATGATAATAGTACAAAGCAGTCTCACCTTGTTAATCCATATCAGTCCTGGTATTTGATTGGAATCAATCTGCATTTCCAGCCAGGGCCTCATGCGCATTCTTGACACTGGCATGTTGGCTGTGAAAGAAATAACGGGTCAGCCAAACCCTCTGCACTGTTTTAACCACTGTGCAGTGTTACCCCTCCTGTACCCTCCGTGCCCTCAGCATCACCAACACCACCAACGAGCACTACTTTGGCAGTCTTAACTCTCCTTCAGTGCCTCCCACCTGCTCCAGGAGGGAAGTGCTTCCTGCTCTGCCTGCTCAGCCCCAAAACGCGGCTCGGGTTTGGAGCTCGGCAAAGAGGCCGATGGCAGCGGTGAGTGTTCAACCCTTGCTGCGTGGGGAGCCCTGCGTGGGACAGAGCAGGCAGGGGGAGCCCAGCCCCGACCCCCGGCTCTGGGAGGGAGCCCACGGCCGGCACCGCCGGAGGGTGCGGGTGTCCCGCCGCGGGGACCGGTGCGGGATCCCCAGAGCAGCCACTGCACAACCCTCTTCTTCAAAGTCTGTTATTGATTAAGTTGCGCGAGGTTGGACGCAGCGGCCCTTCTGCCGGCGGGGACCCCCAATTCCACCGCGACACGTCCCGAGGAGCGGCGCCCGCGCTGCCGCCGCAGGGACCGGCCCCGCCGGCGCGGCCATCCCGGCCCTTCCTCTGCACAAATAATTTCCTGTTTGCGGTGGTTTTCCAAGACAAACAGCCCGAGATTGCCCAAACAACGCATTTCCAACTTTCACCAGCAACGCGGTCGGCGCGGGGCGGGAGGAGGTCCCGGAGAGTGCCCGTTCCGAGCGAGGGTCCGCCGGGGCAGCCCCGGGGGAGGGCGGCTCGGGCTCCTCGGCGGAGCGGAACCTCCAGCCGAGCCCGCGGAGCGACAGTTGTGCAGGGACGTGCCCGGCCCGGTGTGCGGGGTGACAGCCCGGGTCGAGGGTCCCTTCCTGGGCCTTGTGCGCTGCGTCGCGGCCGCTGCCCGCAGGAGGGATGCCCGTTGCCCGTAGGAGCGGTGCCCGTTGCCCGCAGGAGGGATGCCCGTTGCCCGTAGGAGCGGTGCCCGGTGCCCGCAGGAGGGATGCCCGCTGCCCCCCCGACGGCTGCCGACGCGACGCGCCCGCTCCGCCTCCAAAACTCCTCACGACCAAGGCTCTACCGCCTCTTGCCGAACAGAGTCGAGCCGAGCCGTGGCCCCAGGGCCACTCGCGCGGAGCCCGCGGGGCGCCTTCTCCCGGAGCACCGGTGGGCAAAGCGGGGGTGAGCGATGGGAGGGGACGCAGCGCGACCCACCTCACTGCGGTGTGCCGGGCAGAGCCGAGCCGCGCGGGGCTGAGCGGTGCTGGGCGGTGCAGTGCCGCTGCGTGCTGACCCGTGCCGCTCCGTGCCGCTCCGCTCGGTGCCGCTGTGTGCTGACCCGTGCCGGTCCGTGCCGCTCGGTGCCGTGCCGCTGGGTGCTCTCGGCGGTGCCGCTGTGTACTGACCCGCGCCGCTGTGTGCGGTGCCGCTCGGTGCTCGGTGCGGTCTCGCTGGGTGCTCGGTGCGGTGCCGCTCGGTGCGGTGCCCGGTGTGCTCTGTGCTGTGTGCGGTGCCGCTCGGTGCGGTGCCCGGTGTGCTCTGTGCTGTGTGCGGTGCCGCTCGGTGCAGTGCCGCTCGGTGCGGTGCCCGGTGTGCTCTGTGCTGTGTGCGGTGCCGCTCGGTGCAGTGCCGCTCGGTGCGGTGCCCGGTGTGCTCTGTGCTGTGTGCGGTGCCGCTCGGTGCAGTGCCGCTGTGTGCGGTGCCCGGTGCGCTCTGTGCTGTGTGCGGTGCCGCTGTGTGCGGTGCCCGGTGCGCTCTGCGCTCCCCGCGCTCCCCGCCCCGGGTATAACGCGGCGCCGCCGGGATTCCCCGCGCCCGGGCCCGGCCGCGGCCCGGCCAATCAGCGCGCGCGCGGGGGGCGGACGCGCCGCCCATTGGCTGCGGCGGGCGCGTCACTTCGGGGAAATCACGGCGTTGCAGCGCCAGCGGAGCGGGGGGGGCGCGGCCCGGCCCGGCCCCGCCCGGCACGGGATGGGATGGGACGGGATGGGGCCACCGGCCCCTCCTCACAGCGAGCCCGCGGGACCCCGGAGCATCCTGCCTGCCCGTCCCCAGAGCGTCCTGCCTGCCCCTCACGGGGCACCGACACCGGGGTCACCCGCCTGGCCTCAGCGGACCAGGGGCAGGGCACAGGGAATGGCTTCACGCTGGCAGAGGACGGGTGCAAATTAGATATTGGGAAGAAATTCTGGGCTGTGGAGGGTCGTGACGCACTGCCACAGGTTGCCCAGAGGAGCTGTGGCTGCCCCATCTCTGGAAGGGGCCGGTTGGACGGGGCTTGGAGCAACCTGGGGTAGTGGAAGGTGTCCCTGCCCATGGCAGGGGGTCAGAATCACAGAATCACACACTGAATCACAGAATCAACTAGCTTGGAAAAGACCTCTGAGATCATCGAGTCCAACCCATGACCCAACACCAACCTGTCAACTAGACCATGGCACTAAGAGCCATCCAGTCTCTTCTTAAAAACTGCTTGGGTGAAGCCTGGGGAAGGGAAATGGTGGCATGACAGAAGGCTACTGAAATCATCAGGATTTCTCTCCTATCCATTGGATCTGTATGGCAGTGAGATTAGATTTTCATGCAATGTCTTCAAGGTGCCTTCAATCCAGCAGAATATTAGAGAATTTTTTTAGTTACTTCAGTCATTTCAAGGAAGGTTTGTAGTCCTATGCAACAGGAAGGTATACTGGGAGAGAGGTAGAAAGACACATGGACTGCTGAGGCAGGAGTGTGACACCAGCACACTGCCTGCCTGCTCTGGCAAGTTTTCTCTTTTTTTAACATAAAGATGAAAGAAAAGCCCAAACTTGGTTTTAAGAGCAGAGAAACACCTGGTAGGTGTCCCATGCTTTCTTTAAACTAATGGGTTTTTGTCTGCTGGACACATTTATCTTATGTAATTAGGATCCTCCAGTTGGGTCTTTGTGCTGTGGGAGGCACCATTCACCAATGAGCTTTTACCACAGGTAAAGATATATCAGGTAAATTAAATAAGTAAGCAAAGTAGGAGAGATACTAGATATAAAGTAACAGGAGGTAACATGAAAGTGGACTGGAAAAGGGAAGACGGAAGATATTTGAGGTTTCAATGTAAATGTCATCTGCAAAAATAGTCACACCACCTCTTATACAACCTAAATATTGACAAAAAAGATTATGCTGATTGCTTTTGATCCAACCTCCCATGGTTTCCTTTCAGCCCTCCCCCAGCTTTAGGAAAAATGAATTCTGGGCTTCCTGGTCTGATGGGCCAAGGTCTGCATACAAATGTATCAAACACACCTTCAGTGCCTGAAGTTTGAGCAGTAACTTCTTTTGATGCATGACTTCAGCACTGTTGGGACTCTTATTGGCTGGTTTTAGTCTGTGTCTTCCCCAGGAATTGACTCCAGGCACCAAATAAATAGACCTACAATAAAAATGCACAAAGGAAGGTTAACAGCCCCAGCCCTAAATCTCCTCTTCTTTCCTTGGGTTTCAACCCAGACAGATCCTACTCAGTGAAACTTAATTGACCTTTATATCTGTGTCCTGTCCTGTATCTGCACAGCACGTTTCCATGGAGCAGGACCTGCCCAGCCTGGGATGCCTTATGTTTGCTTTTTGCTCTCTCTCAGCTGAAACAAGGAAATAACAACTTGTGTCTGTCTCCCCGATGTTATTGTGTGTCAGGTTCCCTAACCCCACACTTACAAAGCCTCCTCCTTATTAAGCTGAGTCCTTCCTCTGCACTAACTGCCCTTTCAGCAACTTACTTAATGCAGCAAGAATATGCACTTACATTTGTCACATATAAAAGTAAGAAGAAGGAATATCTGCACACCTCAGGAAGTCAGTAAACGGGTGGCCATAAAGCCCTTCTGCTCCACCCAATTTATCCACAGAGAAGCAGGTCACTGACATATTTTATCACTTTTACCTCATCCAGGGAGATCCCAAGTCTAGAATTCTTTTCCTACTGCAGAAGAAATATTTAATAATATTTTTGTTTAAAACAAAATGCAATCCCCAGCTAATCCTCGAGCAAGTGGTGTTTGTTGTATAACAAACTCGATCTCATCCAGCAGTGCCCTGAGATAAGGAGTTCCTAAGAAGACTGTAATTTAAGTAATGCAAAAAAATATGACCTGGCATCAGCCATAGAAGTCCTGGCATGGCCCCCAGGGAGGGAGGGTTATGGATCGGGAATAGAGGCTCTAACTCAGATCTTTGTTCCCTGGCATCATCACTCTTGGTTAAGCAGCTCAGGGTGGCTCTGATCCTGTGCTGTATGAAAGGAATGATGGTTAATATGGATCCCCGTGTGCCATGAGATGGGCAACCCCAGCCCACAGGACAAAGCCATGAGATCCAAACATCCAGAAGCACTGTTTGAGGAGCTGGGGTTGAAGGGCAGAAAACCAACACACTCCAGTGCAAATGTGGATGCAATGGTGGGTACAGACTCCAGAGCCATGTTCGCATCCAGGGAAGCCTCAGGTGCTGCATCTGTAAGATGTAGTGGGGGAAAGGTCTCGAGCATTACACCAAGTGCTGATAGCAGTCTTTGCTTTGAAGATTTTCCCTTCCTGTGACTCTGAATCCAACCAGGGGAGAAGGTCCACAGTGGGGAATCTGTGTCTGACAACGGGGAGATGAGGAGATGGGGACAGGGGCTGCCACAGAAAGCTGCCTCTGGTGACCTGCCAGTGAGTCCCAGGAGGCAGCAGAGCCTCAGGTCTGCATGCCCAGGCACTATTTGGGTGGGAGGAGTGAATAACCACAGGATGGAGCAGGGGGTTGTGGAGGGGAAGAGTGGGAGCATGGTGAGAGAGCGAGCCTCTTATCTGCTTCCTCGTGGCCCTGGCTGCTTCCTTCCATCTCTGCATCAGGACCTTCCCATGCCCACCAGCCCTCAGCAGCCCTTCCATACCCCAGTCTGCAGGGGTTTGTTCCTCCTTTCTACCTTCTTTAAGAGAAACCTGCTCTAATGCAAATCCTTTCGCATTCTCTCTCCCACCTGCCTTCCTCGCCTTTCCCCATCAAACTCAGGAACAAACCTTTCTTTTTGGAGCAGTAACTGGGACATAAAAAAATGGCTGTGGAGCCATCTGGGGCCCCTGGGGATTGTCACAATTCCCCACTATGGAGCACCCAACACTGCCACAGTTTGGTGCCAGGGGCCACTGGGGGCAGGCAGTGCCTGTCCCTCCCACGGGCTCTCCAGGCAGTGAGGGGTTAATGCACAATGGACTTTTCAGGAGCAGAGATGGAGCATCAGGCTTCAAAAGCACCAGGGCTGACAACCAAACTGCTGGTTCTGGGTCAGCAGCCGTGAGGTGCAGGGCTTTCTGCAAGCTGTTTCCATTTCTTATAAATGCCTCTTTTACAGAAAGGAAGTTTGGTTGAAGCACATGCAGGAGAATGAATGTCAGAAATGTTGAAACTCTGCCCAGGCATGATGTAATGCCAGCAAGTGCTCTGATCTGCAGGCTACAATAAAGATATCCTGGGATGGGCCATTTACGGTTTCCTGGAATTGGAAAGACCTATCTCAGGACCCAAAATCATTCCAGTTCTCCCTACTGATGGAGTGGTGAAGTTTTAAACTAAACCCAAATGAGATTCTGGGCTTGTTTTGGTGGGAATAAAGGAAATTCCAAGAACCTGACTTGTGTCTTTGGACTTTCCCTGCTCCTTAATTTCCTCTCCACCTTGCAGGAGGACACAGAGCTGTCATGAAGGATTTGCTGAGGGAAGTCCTGTGAGCTGCAGGCACCTGGCAGCTGTGATGAGTTTGCTAATGAGGGTGCAGCCCTGCAGCAGCCTGAGCCTCCCTGAAAAGGCCAGGGCACAGTGGGGCAGAGCTGAGTTGGAGTGTCCTGTGGTT